>NC_064862.1:24503446-24668446 GCF_024139225.1 Suncus etruscus
AAGGAAGGAAGGAAGGAAGGAAGGAAGGAAGGAAGGAAGGAAGGAAGGAAGGAAGGAAGGAAGGAAAGGAGGGAAGGAAGGAAGGAAAGGAGGGAAGGAAGGAAGAAAAGGAGGGAAGGAAGGAAGGAAGGAAGGAAGGAAGGAAGGAAGGAAGGAAGGAAGGAAGGAAGGAAGGAAGGAAAGGAGGGAAGGAAGGAAGGAAGGAAAGGAGGGAAGGAAGGAAGAAAAGGAGGGAAGGAAGGAAGGAAGGAAGGAAGGAAGGAAGGAAGGAAGGAAGGAAGGAAGGAAGGAAGGAAGGAAGGAAGGAAGGAAGGAAGGAAGGAAGGAAGGAAGGAAGGAAGGAAGGAAAAGGAGAGATCATTGCAAGGATGCTGAGTTCTGAATCGAATCATCCCTGCAATCTCTCCATAGACAGCCTTGGTGCTGCAAAGAGGCTGAAACCAGGAGCTACAAGCCAAGGGATGAGGGCAACCCCAGACATGCCAGAAATAACCAAGAAGGGGTTTCTGTGGAAACTCTGGGGAAACTGAGCTCTGCTTGATTTTAGCCCCATCTCCTGGATCGAGTCTTCCTTTATCTGGAAGTATAGTTTATGTGTCTGGCTTGGGGATGTTTTGAGACATTAAGCTGTAGTTATTTGTTACAAGGAATGCAAAATGGACACAAAAGTCATTTTCTTGTGGCCAAGAAAGGAATAGTTCTGACCTCTGCCCAACTTCCAAAGTATCCACTATATATATATTTTTGTTTTTGGGTCACACCCAGCAGTGCTCAGGGGTTTCTCCTGGCTCTATGCTCAGGAGAAAAAAATCACTCCTGGCAGGCTCAGGGGACCATATGGGATGCCAGGATTCAAACACAGTTCTTCTGTAGCAAGGCAAACACCCTACCTCCATGCTATCTCTCTGGCCCTTTCTGGTTCTGTGCACAAAAATTATTCCTGGCAGGCTCAGGGTACCATATGGAATGCTGGGGACCAAACTCAGGTCAGCTGCATGCAGGAAAGCACCCTCTCCCTGTGCTATCGCTCCAGCCCCCCAGAACCCACCTTTCTTGCCCAGCCTCACCTTAACCTCTGCTTTCCTTCTCACAACTCTGACTCCCCTTCCTTCCCCCCTCATATAGTGAGTCCTCCAAGCTCAAGAGAGCCACCTCTCCATCTCCAGATTCCTGATCCAGGGACCCCCAAGTTCAAGTCCCAAAGGGAGCCCCTTGGGTTTTGGCCATAAGGACCTCCCCTCAGAGAGAAAGACCCAAAATAAAGATCATAGTTTCGGACACACCCAGACCCAAAGTGAGGCCCTACTCCACCCCTCCTCAGTGCCAGGGAGGCCTACCAGCCAAGGCTATGGGGAGGAATTTCCTGAGTTAATTTCAACTGCCAGGGAAGAGGGACAGAACTAGGAATTAAGTCTTCTGAGCCTCAGTCCTGAAATCTATGACACATGCAACGTTTCCAAGGGTCACCTGAGCTTCTGCCATCAAAGTGGCTCTGTGAAGGCACTTGGTGAGGGCTGGTTACCCAGGAAACCAGTTCTGTGACTGTGAATGGAGGCCCACTGGGTGGCACTGCTGCCAGGAACCAGGGAGAGCCTTCGTCACACCTATGACAATATGACAAGGCCCCTTGACATCCTAAAAAGCACGGAGTAAGAGAACCCTTGCCCTGCCTCTGTCCCTTGCCCTCTGCAGCTCTTCTATCTGTTTCTGCCTTAAGCAGCAGTTTTTCCTAAGACCAAATAGTCAAGGCTTCTCTCCTGCCAGTTCTGGGAGCTTTGAGAGATAAAGAATAGAACCTGATGTTCCCAGTGGGAGGTGGGGGGGGGGGCTCTTGTTCTTTATCAGAAGAAGTGGGGGGCTGGGAAGGAAGTCTTTACAACGGAAGCATTAAGGTCTGCTATCTCCACACAATGCCAGTGGGGATGCCAATGCCAATGTCTAGTGTGCTTTCTGGGGGAAGAGCTGGGGGTAGGAGATTTTCACAGGTTTTAAGGATTCAAATGGGGACCCACTTAAAGGTCCTGCACAGATTTGGAGTTTCAGTCTGGGCCATCCATAAAAACCAAGGTTAAACCCACCCTGATCCCTGCTCTGGCCTTCAGAGGCCCAAATACTCTCCCCCCCAATCCCACCCCATCTTGCTCACAGGAGGGATCAGCCTGCTGGAATGAGCTCGAAGCTTTCCAGGTAGGACCTTGCCAGGACTTTATGTCCAACTATAATTTGAGAAACAATGGCAATTTGAGAAATGGGCTTTTTGCGGGGCCTTACCCAGCAGTTCTGGGGGTCATCAGAAGCCATCCATGGCATGATTAGGCCCAATGGTCTGCAACTCGGGCCTGGTGGGGTCTAGGGTGCTATGAAGTACTGGGAACTGAGTTCAGGGTCTTGCTCATGAGCTCTTTTTCCCAGCTCCTAAGTCATTCAAAAAGGACTGAGTAGACCAGTGTTGCAATTCAGCCCCTGAAAAGGTTGACTGATGGAGGGATGGAGGATGAGGTCTTTCCCCTCCAGCTCGGAACACACGTCTGCTACCCTGTCCAGCCGACGGTTCTGAGGTGAAACGGCGGGTAAACAGCTCGCAGACAGTCAGGCTTGTGGAAATATTAGCTTTATTCGGTGGACAAGACTGAAGTTCAAAGTCTCAGCCTCAGTTCCAGCCAAAAAGCCCTTCGCTTTCCACAGACCCTTGTTTTTATCCCCCAGAATCAGGTACCACCCAATGGTGGGATCAGATTCCACCCAATGGTAGAAGCAGAATCAGGTACCACCCTAGGGTGGGGGCAGAATGCCAAGTCACACAGTAGGGTAGGGCACAATCACCGATCAGGGTAGGGTCAGTAACATAATAATCCCATGTTTACATACACAACAATTCCCCCATTTGTTTTTAGTAAACAAACAATATTGTCTACAATTATTAAAGGAAAAACTAGTCAATAATAAAAGAGCGGCTGTTTGCATAAGTGCATCATGGGAAAATGTAAAGAAAAACTTCTAACCTAAACACAGGGTGTCTAAAACCAGAAACATGTATCAAAGAATGAACTACAGACCAGAGCTATTGCACAGTAGGAAGAGTATTTGCTTTGCATGCAGCTGACCTGCGTTCAATCCCAGGCATCCCATATAGTTCCCTGGGTCTGCCAGGAGTGATTTCTGAGTGCAGAGCCAGGAGTAACCCCTGAGCACCGCTGGCTGTGGCCCAAAAGCATAAAAAAAAAAGAAGGAGGAGGAGGAGGAGGAATGGGGGGAGCAGAACGATAGCACAGCTGCAAGGTGTGGAGAAGGATCCAGGTTCAATCCCTAGCATCCCATATGGTCCCCAGAGCCTGCCAGGACTGATGTCTGAGCACAGAGCGAGGAGTAACCACTGAGTGCCACTACCATATGTGGTCCAAAAACAAACAAAAAAATAAATAGAAATTAAAAAGGAAGGCCAGGGCCCGGAGATATAGCACAGTGGCATTTGCCTTGCAAGCAGCCGATCCAGGATCAAAGGTGGTTGGTTCAAATCCCGGTGTCCCATATGGTCCCCCGTGCCTGCCAGGAGCTATTTCTGAGCAGACAGCCATGAGTAACCCCTGAGCAATGCCGGGTGTGGCCCAAAAAAAAAAAAAAATTAGCAAGTCACCTGGAGTCCCTTAGATATGTCTCCAAATAAACATTTCTTTAAAAAAAAAAAAAAAAAAAAAAAAGGAAGGCCAGAAAAAAAAAAAGGAAGGCCAGAAAAAAAAAAAACATGATTTATCTGGGGCAGGGAGGTGGGGCAGCTTGGAAAGAAGATAATTCAGGGTTAGGGCACCTGCCTTGCCCACAGCCAACCCCTGTTCAATCCACAGCACTGCACTGGGTCTCATGGACACTGCCAAGAATGATCCCGGAGCACTCTGCCAGGAGTGATCCCCAAACACACAAACAACAACAAACACAATCTCTGCAAAGATCAATTGAAAAATGGAAAAAAGTGTGTGAATATGACAACAATATAGGAACTGCATTGGAAGAAGGAAGGGGTTTTGGACGGTCACCAAGCAGACACAGACATCAGGACAGGTGCCTGAATCTAAAGGGGAGCTAGGAGCCCTCAAATAGTTCTATGGTGGGCCCGGAGAGATAGCATAGCGGCATTTGCCTTGCAAGCAAGCAGCCGATCCAGGACCAAAGGTGGTTGGTTCGAATCCCGGTGTCCCATATGGTCCCCCGTGCCTGCCAGGAGCTATTTCTGAGCAGACAGCTAGGAGTAACCCCTGAGCAACGTTGGGTGTGGCCCAAAAACCAAAAAAAAAAAAAAAAAATAGTTCCATGGTTAAGGCTCTTTCCTGGCATGTGGCAAAGACAATTTCATCCCTCGAATCACATAATCCCCCCCAAGCACTGCTAGGAGCGACCCATGAGCACAGAGCACAGCATCACCCCTGCATGTATCCCAATCTTCCTCCCAAAAAAACTCAAAGGAAGCTGGAAGGATAGTATAGGCCAGGCCTTGCACGCTCCTTACTTGGGTTTAGTCCCCAACACCACAGAATAAGCCTTGAACCCTAAGCCCAGCTATGTCCCAAAAGCCAAACTATATTTTCATTTGTTTTTTGTTTGTTTGTTTGTTTGTTTATGCCACACCCAGTGATGCTCAGTGGTTACTCCTGACTCTGCACTGAAAAATTGTTCCAGGCTTGGGGAACCATATGGGACGTCAGGGATTGAACCCAGGTCTATACTGGGCAGCCACTTGCAAGGCAAATGCCCTACTGCTGTGCTATCGCTCCGGCCCCTCATTTGTTTTATTAAATTTTAGTTGGTTTGCAAGACTTTTAAAGTATTATTGAGGTGTATTGACATCAAATAACGTTTTGAAAATGGTTAAAATGAACAAGTCACTGCATTTAAATCATTATCACAATCAGAAAGAGTGAAAATAGGGAACGGAGCAATGGCACAGTAAGGTAGGGTCTTCTCCTTGCATGTAGCTAACCTAGATTCGATCCCTGGTACCCCATATGGTCCCCCAAGTCTGCCAGGAGCGTTTTCTGAGCACAGAGCCAGGAGTAACCCCTAATCACTAGCAGGTATGGCCTGAAAACAAAACCAACAAAAATAAAGCGAAACTATTCATTACTCCCAAGAGTTTATCTTATGCCATTTTACTTATAATCAACTTTTTTTTTAAATTATAATACTGTAATTTACCAAGTTGTCCATATTAGTGTTTTGGGCATTAAATCTTCCAACACCAATCCCACCACCCTGTGTGACCTTCCCTCTCCTTAAAATCCCATTTCCCAACCACTGAAAGACTTGCCTGTCTTTCAGCCACCCAGCCAGCCTCTTGCAGGCACAAACAATCTGACTTCATATCATTTGTTACAACAAAAAGACAAATAGAAGTATTGAGACTTAGGCCAACCAGGGTCAATTAGAAATGATCATTCTATCATGTTATAAAGTCAGTGTCTGAGAATTGAGTAGGGCCATGGTTGGTACTATTTGAGCCTGGTGGGCTTCTGTGCGACTTTCCCACCAGATTGGACATGATCCTACTGAGTTGACCCTGTTATGAACTTCTGAGGTGGTGTCCAGGAACAATAGAGATGAAATGATTTTGTGGCTTGGTGGTTTGATACGGTTCAGTTGTGTTGCTGGACCGCTTCCAGGTCAGAGGGTAGCAGTCTGGCTTCGGGCTGTTGTGCCTTCAGAACAGACAGAACCTGCCTGTCCCCTTTCCCCCTTCTGAGAAAGGCCGAAGGTTGACAACCAGTCAACCATATTCTTTCTGAGATTTGTTATGGGGCTCGGCTGTTTCTCTGCCAGCAAGATGGCAGGTGTGGGTGTGGGGTGCTGGGTTTTCTGGGGAGATAGAGGGAAATTCCAAATATTTTTTTAAAAACTTGTTTTTAATCATGGAAATGAACCAGGAAGATCCTCAAAGAACTGAGTGCAGGCTCCGCATGTGGGACTTCTGAGTTTGATGCTTGGAATTGCATGGTTCCCTGAGCACTACCAGGAGTGATCCCCCCATACAAAGATCCTGGGGTATCCCTCAAGAAGCACTGGATTGGGTATCTAAGCAGACAAAATCGTGACCCAACTTACATAACAGAGCAGATTCAGGAAAGTTCTTTTCTAAGTGTACCATTCAGTGGTATTGGTGACATCTACAATATTGACAGACAACCACTATGCCTCTTTAGGCCCCTTTCATCTTTAAAACTCTGTCCCCACTGGGGGCCGAAGAGATAGCTTGGAGGTAAGGCATTTGCCTTGCATGCAGAAGGATAGTAGTTCGAATCCCGGCATCCCATATGGTCCCCTAAGCCTGCCAGGAGAGATTTCTGAGCGTAGAGCCAGGAGTAACCCCTGAGCGCTGCTGGGTGTGACAAAAAAAATTTTTTTTTTTAAATTCTGTCCCCACAGGCTCAAATCCCTGTCCTTCGGGCTTGGGAGGGTCCCTCTCCCTTCCTGGAGCAGGATTTTTAGCCAGCACGGACGGGCAGCTGGCAGGCCTCCCCATGTGCCCGGACACTGGCCTAGGGTGGGGCTTAGGGGGTGGAGTTTGATCTGGTGGGTGGTAGATAGCTGCTCAGCTATACTCAGGCTGTCACTGGAAATTTCATACCAGTCTACATTTTGCAAACCGAACATTTGCTCCTCCCAACCATCAGTACCCCAGATTTACCCTTCTTAACTTTAGTAACACATAGTTTTAATCTCTGACCTAAGACATACAGGAGTTCTAACAAATCCCAGAACTATTTAGAAGGACACAAATTGAACACATATTGAACACATATATCTTTTGAATATTTTATGGGTATTTTCTTTAACTGATGTAACTTTCTTTTTTTTTTTTTTTTGTGTGGTTTTTGGGTCACACCCGGCAGTGCTCAGGGGTTATTCCTGGCTCCGTGCTCAGAAATTGCTCCTGGCAGGCACGGGGGACCATATGGGACGCCGGGATTCGAACCGATGACCTTCTGCATGAAAGGTAAACGCCTTACCTCCATGCTATCTCTCCGGCCCCTGATGTAACTTTCTATATATTTTTCTACCATGATGTTTCTATCCACTTTTCATCTTGTCTTTTCTTTGTAAGCTGTATAGTAAGGATTGTTGTTGGAACTGTCCCTCAGTTTGATGCCTATGATTGAACTATGTCATGGAAATTGCTGGTCTTGTTCCTATTGCCTCCAGATGCACCAATAACGCTTCATGGCATTGATCCTTGTTTGCATAGACACATTAAAATGGGAAAACACCATACATATAGATAAGTTCTTATCTAATATATCTCAGTACAATGTACCTTACACCCTGAACATTGATATAATGACCTGGCACAGGCCTCAGAAGAATGGGCATCCTCCATTCACGCCGGAACCAGGCAAGCTGTCTACGAAACATCCAAGGTCTTTTATAGCAACAGCTGGAAGCAGTCCTCTACCAGGAAAGACACTACCAAGGGTCTGACATCAACCCCCTAAAAAGAGACTTCCGTTTACACTGAGAAGACTTGACAACAACAATGACCTGCTCTACAGGACATGGTTCTCTCTAGTGCCCCTTAAGTGTGAGGTGAAACGAGAGCATGCTCTGCACCATCCTGACTGCAATATGGGATATGCAGACTCCAGGATCTTTAATACAGAAGCATGATACCAACAACAGAGACTATGTGAGGAATGGAGGTGTATTGCCACTACAGATGATGACTTGAATTGGACAAACTAGTTTGCCTGGAGCCTAGAGTCAGTCCTGTGCCAGGAAACTTCAGGGGTAGGGTCTCCTTGTATTTAGACCATAATTTGTCTTTCCATGTCCCTTATATTTTGGTGGGCCTATGCAAACAAATGCCACTTTAATACCGTTTTTTACTAAGTTCCCTTGACGCCAATCCTTAAGAAAAACAACCCACTAAAACTTTTGAGGTTAACTTAAACTAGTAAGCATGTGCATGGAACTAGAGAAATGTACTTTGCCCTCAATGTTTAAGCAGTTACATAAGTCTAATGTCTTTAGATTATATTGTGTGCTGCTAAGAAATAGTATGTACTACAATTGGGGATTTGAGGGACAAAGTAATTGTATTGTACATGGGTTTAGTTTTGTTTTTCTTAATGTTCTTTGGCTGAAAGTTCAAGGCTGGGATATCATCGATGGGAATACCGTGAATTTTGTTTATGGGTGATTGGGCTTCCACTGTAACTTTACCCTGTCCTCTTTCTTTGCATCTTTGTTGTCATAATTAAAATAAAAAAAAAAAAAAGCAAAAAAAAAAATTCTGTCCCCACAAAGCACAAATGCCTCAGCCTCACTTTCTGCCTGCCTCCAATCCCAGAGGATTCAGCTTAGTGGGTCTTTGTCTTTTGCGTGTGACGCCTTTTGTGAGTGTCCTGAGCTCCTCACAAGGGTCAACGCTTCATCCTTCTCAGGAAAGAACAAAAAAAAAAAAAAAATTCCACTGTATGACAGTTGGCAGGAAATGTCTCTTCAAAAGTGAAATAAGCTTTTGTTCCAGGATGCAGCCCGGGGATATTTTCTGCTTGGGGTGGGAGAGGGTGCAACAAGGTGGAGCCACCTGCTAATAAGCTGCCCTGAGAACCTTGACTCGGGCAGAGATTAGCGAGCACAGAGCACAAAGTGTTCCTGGGATCAGGCCTGCATGGAGGAGGAGGCAAGATTTGCTTCACTAAGGACAAGTCTCCAGGCCTTGGAATCAGGGAGTATGGCAATAATTTGAAACTTTTTTTTTCTTGAAACTTTGTGTTCCTCCACAGTAGGTGGTTGGTGACATGTTTGGTGGTGACCCTGGATCCTTGCCCAGCAAAGGTAATAGAAAGCAATTCTTGAATCGGCAAGTTCCTCATTTCTCCCTCACAATATCTAGAACATCTTTGATTCCATGACAAGAAGGAAGAAAGGAGGGTCTGTTGCTAATAATGAGAAAGCGGGGAGAAGCAAATTGGAGTGTTTAAAATATGTGCCTGGCATGCCCAAGGACTTGGGTTCAATCCCTGGCACCATATGGATGGTTTCCTGAGCACCACTGGGTGTGCCCTGATGTCTCCAGTGAGGAGATCCTTCCCCATTTTCCATCTTCTGACTTAGAGACTTTTATAAGTTCTGAGTATCATGGTTGTCATGTGATCAGGGTTGGAGTGGAAGCAGGTGGCCTTCACAAGCCACCATGGGGGACATGGACAGACATTAGCCCAAAGAAGCAGAAAAAAGGGGATCTAGGGGGAAGGAGGAGAGAGAAAAACTGCCTCTCTCTTCCCCTCCACCCAAAAATTTCCCTGAAGAAGCAGCCTGAGACTAGCATGGAGAGTGTGTCCCCCAAACCTCAGGGACACTTCAAACTTTTCCTGGGCCTCACAGGATGGACAGAAGAATGTGTCAGGAGCAAAGGCACAGAATTAGGAGCTCCCCATCCAGTTCCAATTCAGAAATGCTCCCCCTCCCCCCCATCCCCCACCCACCCATACATATACACACACACACACACACACACACACACACACACACACACACACACAAAACACTCCTTTCCCTCACCTGAAAAGCACCAAAAAACAAGGTTGAAGTTGCTGCATTTGGGCTCATTTGTTCCTCAGTAACAGTCTCACACCAACAATTTTCTTCACTAAGATCTCTGAGCTGGGGACATGGCTCAGTGGTAAACCAACCAGTTGTCCCATGTGTAGAAAACTCTGGGTGTGAGCACCAGTACCACAGGGATCTCCAAGTACCACCAGGAGAGAGAGACCCCAACCCTCCTCCACCAAGGACCAAGCTGAAAGTAGCCTCTGAACTACATCGTGGCCCCAAAACAAACCCAAGAGAGAGCTGTTTTATCCAACCTGTTTGGTAGATGAGAGAATGCAGAACACGTCACAGAGCTAAGCTAAGAGCCACTGGGCATGTGGCTCTGGCTCAGAGAGGAAGATGGCAGCAGCATGGCTGGGCAGGAGGGACCAGACAGGTGTGTTGTCCCTGGGTGAGGTATGCAGAGAGCTCCTTCCCGCTATAGATGGAGTTGGGGAGAAAGTGAAAGAAGAAAGGCCTGAGCCCCAAGGTACCTCAACATGCCTCACATGTGAGGCAGAGAAGAAAGCAGCTCTGGACACAGGAGGAGGCCAGGACAGTCAAACTGAGGCAGATTTGCCAATGGAAAGAAACAGAAATTGGGATGAGCCACAAAAGTCAGTTCTAGAAACTTCCACTCAAGTTGGAGATGTGAAGGTTCAGACTACACAGGCCTGATAAAGTCAGGGCAATGCAAGCTTCTGTTTTAACAATCAATGGAGTAGCAGAGAGGACAGTGGCAATGCCCTCCCACCAAAAAATTCCTGATGTGGAGGCCCTGCCTGCAGTACCTCAGGGGTACCTAGTTATAACTTTGCTTCTGTTTGGTTTGGGGACTAGACTTCACAGTGCTCAAAGATTACTCCCACAATAGTGCTCCTAGTATCATATAGTGTTGAGGATAGAACCCAAGGCTCCAGCATACAAAGCAAGTGCACTATCCCTTAGAGAATTTCCCTGGGCCCCAGAAACAGAGTCTTTAAAAAGGATATGAAGGTAAAAAGAGGTTAAAAGAGTGGTCCCTTGAGCATCTCCAGAAATCTCCTCTGAGGGGCTGTAGCAATAGCACAGTGGGTAGGGCATATGGCTGACCTGGGTTCAGTCCCCAGCATCCCATATGATCCCCTGAGCCTGCCAGGAGTGATTTCTGAGTGCAGAGCCAGGAGTAGCCCCTGAGTATAACAGGGTATGGCCTAAAAAATAAAACAAATGAACCAAAGAGTCTCTCCTGAGCACAGAGCCAGAAATAAGCTCTGAACACCACTATGTTTAGTTCTAAAAGGAGAGAGAGAGAGAGAGAGAGAGAGAGAGAGAGAGAGAGAGAGAGAGAGAGAGAGAGAAAGAGAGAGAGAGCTTAGCTGGAAGCATTCCTGAAGCACCACTGAGTGTAGCAGGAGAAGGACAAAGAGGAGAAGGGGAAGAAATAGAAGGGGAAGGAAAAAGTAAAGGGGGAGAGAAACAGAAGGAAGAGATGAAGAAGGAGGAGAAGGGGAAGGAGGAGAGAAGGAAGGAGGAGGTGATGGAAAGGAGAAGGAGAAAAAGAAAAAGGGATGAAGGAGGAGAAGGGGAAAGAGGAGGAGAAGATGGAAGAGAAAGGGAAGGAAGAGAAGGGGAAGAGGAAAAGATTAGTGCAAAGCATCACAGAAAAAGCCCTGGGACACCTCAGGGAGGGGCTCTACTAGCCAAAGCCACAAACCCATTAGCCATTTGGTCAATGTCTTGAACTGGGCCTGAGAGTCTAAATGGCATTAACTCAGTTCTAGAACATTCTATCACCCCAGAGCAAGCCTGAAATTCTCTCAGGGCATTTGGCACATTGTCCTGAGCATGGTGCTGTCTCATGCACCAGGTAGGAGCAGGCTCCCTGCACGCCCCCAACATCCCCACATAATGGTGACTAGTACCCCCATTCAAGATGAGGAGCTGGGTGTTCCCAATGCAAAGAAACTTGCTCCAGCTAAAACTGCTGGGGAGACTCTTGCAACCAGCAGATGGTGAGAATCTGCTTGGAGTGCAGAGGAGTCACGAACACAGCCCCCCACCACCACCTCGGAAACTGATTCTGGGTTCACAGACCGAACACAGGCACCACAACTGGTCAGAAATGAGATTAGATCCCAGGAAAGAGCCTTTTGGGGGACCTTGCAGGGGGAGTGAGGCCATCTGGAGAGGTTAAGCCTGGGAAGAGGAAGTGTAGGAGCAGCTCAAAGCAGGAATGAGACAAACACAGGCTGGGGGAGCCCTAAAAGGGCAAAGGCTCCCTCCCTCAGGGCAGTGTTAAAATTTGGACTATATGAAGTGAGGCTGCCTACAGCCAGGAGCCCTCGAAAGGGCTCAGTCCCTCTGCAATAATCTTGGGGAGCCCAGGTTTGTTCCTAGGGAGAATAAGGAGGGTTAGCTACACCCACTGAGAGCAATTTAGCTAGCTCTGGGCATTTTGATTGTCATATTATAGGGGGGACACTTGATGGAGCTCCAGGTACTGACAATAGGTTCGTTTTTACCTGTTATTTTGCCACACTTGTGGCACACACACACACACACACACACACACACACACACACACACACACACACACACACTCTGAACCCTGAATCCAAATGGATTCTGAGTTCCTGGGAATCCAGGCCATTGTCTGACTCCCCTCCAAACTGAATTTGTTGATTTGATTTGATTTTGGGGTCACAACCAGTGATGCTCAGGGTTCCTGGCTCTGCACTCAGGAATCACTCCTGGAGGTGCTCAAGGGACCTTATGGGATGCCAGGGATCAAACCTGGATCGACCACATGCCAGGCAAATGCTCACTCCATTGAGCTCTCTCCAGCCCCAAATTGACTTTGTTTTAATGTAGGTGACCAAAAAGGTGCTCCTCCATAAAGGCTTAAAGCTAGGTTTTCCCTGGATTTGGACTTTGTGACCCTGCACATGTGAACCTGGCATGCAGAGCCAGGCCACCCTCTACTTTAGAATGGGTAAAATTCTAGTATTTTGTAGCCAGGTTCAGAGGTAGGAGACCTTGCAGGGAAGTCTGTGTGTCTAGCAGCCAAAGTCAAGATAGAGTTTTAAAGCTAGTGAAGTCACAACTCAAGTATGTATACACCCCTACACCTACCTGTCCCCCTAAAACAAAGCTGTTTGCAAGCCTAGATCACTCAGCTCTCTCTGTGGAACAATCCTGAGAATCCTGTGCCATTAGGAAGTTGTTTAAGTTAGAGTGAAATCAGGGACTATATATTCTTCATGCCAGAGGTGGGATCCTCTAGAATTATCTTAAATGCCAGGCAATTGATCAAATGATTGGGATTTTTTTTGGGGGGTGGGACACACCTGGCTGTGCACAGGGCTTACTCCTGTTTATCTTATTCTGGGATCACTTCTGATGGGCTTGGGGAACCATATGGATTTGGGTGGGTGTTTGTTTGTTTTCGGGCCACATCCGGTGACGCTCAGGAATTACTCCTGACTATATGCTCAGAAATTGCTCCTGGCTTGGGGGGTCATATGGGATGCCAGGGGATCGAACCAAGGTCTGTAGTCCTAGGTCAGCCCCATGCAAGGCAAATGCCCCACCGCTGTGTTAGCGCTTCGGCCCCTTGGGGACCATATGGAGAATTGAACCCAGGTGGGCTTCATGCAAGGCAAGTGCCCTAGCCTCTGTGCCCTGGACAGTAGCTTTGGGCCTGGACAACCAGCATTTTCTTAAATGTTAGGCAATCCATCTGGGCTTACATCATAGCAACCCTGGGAAACCATTTGCAAGCTTGCTTCTCATTTCCAGAGGTATAAACAAGAAATGACCCAGGTCAGGGTATTCTTGGAAATAAATTAAACTAAGTAAACTAAACTGATTGTGTCCACTCAGAATTGTTCATGTTTGTCTCCAGTTTGATTCTGATTTTTAACAAATGAATGTTGAAGATTTTGGCTCTGCTCCCACTCAGAAAACAGCATACATTTAATGAAATCAAACTGAGTGCCATCTTGCTCTAGAAAACTGAAGGACAATAAATATTAAATAATAATAATAATAACAACAACAACAACAACAACAGGGCACAGACAGAATGATGGCATAGCAGTAGGGCGTTTTCCTTGAACGCTGCCAAACCGGGGTGAACTCGGGTTTGATCCTCGGCATCCCATATGGTCCCCAGAGCCTGTCAGAAGCGATTTCTGAATGCGGAGTTAGGAGTAACCCCTGAGCACTTCTGGGTGTGGCCCCAAAACTAAAATAAATAAATAAATAAATACAAATTTGGGGCCGGCGAGGTGGTGCTAGAAGTAAGGTGTCTGCCTTGCAAGCTCCAGCCAAGGAAGCGGTTCGACCCCCCCCTCCCCCGGCGTCCCATATGGTCCCCCCAAGCCAGGGGTAATTTCTGAGCGCTTAGCCAGGAGTAACCCCTGAGCATCAAACGGGTGTGGTCCGAAAAGAACAATAAATAAATAAATAAATAAATACAAATTTAAAAATAACAATATGACAGTTTAGTATTACAACAGCATACAGATTTTGAGCAACCTGTCGGATCTAGATGAGACTCTAGGACTAGAGACTCTAACCAAGTCCCCTTATCTCCCTGATCCTCATTTTCCTCACCTCTAACTATAGAAGAGTTCCTAGAATCTTTGGGAGGGTTGCAATGAGAGCACACACTGCCTTCACTAGAAATCCCTGGGGGGAGGAAAAAATGGAAGCTACCAAAATTCTGGTTTTGTTTGATGCTTGTTGTTTTGGGGAGCCACACCCAGCAATGCTCAGGGCTTGCTTACTCCAGCCTCTGAGCTCAAGGACTCACTCCTGGCGAATAATAAGGGATGGGATGCTGAGGATTGAACCAGTGGTCAGCCTCATGCAAGCTGAGCAACCTCCCTCCCAGCTGGTCCCAGGCAGCTGCCATAATTTCCCACTATTGGGTGGAAGTGATTGCTATGGCAGTGATTTTTTTCCCACCGGTATTAACAACTTCCCCAGGAAGAGGCCTTGCAACCCTTTGCACCAGCAGGAGCTGGGTTAGATGGGAAAGGGGGGAAAAAAGAGGCTATGCAGGGGTGTGGCCACGAGGTGTGGGCGTGTTCTCTTCTGGACACACCCCATCTGTGGGCGTGGTCTCATCTAGCGACACCCATCCTATCCACACCTAGCCGCTGGTGGGTGTGACCTCACCTAGTCACACCCCGGCCGGTGGGCGTGTCTTCGTGTAGCCACGCCCTCAGATGGTGGGAGGTGTGGCCTAACATAGCCACACCCCATCCTAAAGGGTCATCTGCCTCTAGCCAACCCTCGCTTGGTGGGTGTGTCTTCGTGTAGCCACATCCCGGCAGATGGGCGTGTTCTAGCAAAGCCACAGCCCCATCTGATAGGCGTGTCCTCGTCTAGCCACGCCCTCTCTTCGCCACACCCCGCCTCATCATTTAGCATCCTTCAGCTGGTGGTGGGCGTGTCCACATCCGGCCACACCCTCACCTTGTGGGTGTATCCGCATCTAGTCACACCCTCAGCTGCTGGTGGGCGTGCCCTCATCCGGCCACACCCCCACTCTGCAGGGCGTCCGCCTCTAGCCATAGCCATAGAGAATCTCAGCTGTTGGGCGTTCCCTCATCCAGCCACATCCTCCGCTTGTGGGCGTGTCCTCACGCAGCCACACCCTCACTTCATCTGTGGGCGTGTCCCCGTCCGGCCACGCCCCCATCTTGCAGGCTCATCCGATGCGCATCTATCTAGCAGGGATTTCCCCCAGCTGGTGGGCGTGGCCTCGCCTGACCATACCCTCTGTCGATGGGCGTGTCTTCGTGTGGCCACACCTTTTCTCGGGCGCCCGGGGTGGTGGTGGGCGTGTCCTTCCCCAGCCACACCCCTTCTGGCGGACGGGGGGGGAACCTCGAGCGAGCGCGCCGCGTATGCGCGTGCGCGCGGCGTTGCGCGTGCGCGCGGCGTCCTCCCCTCCGTCAGGTCGGCGCACAAGATGGCGGCGGCGGCTCTGGCGGTTGAGAGCGCTATGGAGGTGGCGGCGGGCGAGGAGGCGGCGGCGGCGGCGGGGCTGAGCTGCCTGGTGACACTGCCCGGCGAGGTGCTGGAGTACATCCTGTGCAGCGGCGCGCTGTCGGCCGGCGACATCGGCCGCGTGTCCAGCACCTGCCGGCGGCTGCGCGAGCTGTGCCAGAGCAGCGGCAAGGTGTGGAAGGAGCAGTTCCGCGCCAGGTGAGCCCGCGCGCCCAGACCCCTGCGTGCACGCCCGGCCGGGGTGGCAGAGGCGGCCCTGGGGCCCCCGGCCCGGCCCGGGCCCCGAGCCCGTGAGCCGGAGGGAATGCACGCCGTCGGAGGGAATGCACGCCGTCGCTGCTTTGTGCCGGGCCCGGGACTCGAACCCGTGACCTTGGAGGGTTTGCACCTGAGCCCGGGGTGGACCCAGATCGCTCCGGGGAAAAGAAAAGGAAGGATGCTGCCGGGGCCCCGCCTCCCTCCCTTTGTTGCAGGCCCTGCCTCTGGGCCCTTTTGGGGGGCCGGGCCTGGGCCTCGGGTGGGCGTGGGGGTGGGCTCAGGCATGGGAGTTGGGGGGCTCCAAGGTCACCCGGGGGTCCCCACCCCACCCCGCCTCGCAGGTGGCCCTCCCTGATGAAGCACTACAGCCCCACCGACTACGTCAACTGGCTGGAGGAGTACAAGGTGCGCCAGAAGGCCGGCCTCGAGGCCCGCAAGATCGTCGCCTCCTTCTCCAAGCGCTTCTTCTCCGAGCACGTAAGGATGGATGGATCGGAAGGGAGCACCATCATGGGAGCATCAACATAAGCACAAGCCAAGCTGCTGCTGCTTGGCTCTCTGGATGGCTGTCTCTATCTCTCTCTCTGTCTCTCTGTCTCTCCCCTCTTCTCTCTGCTCGCTCTCCTCTCCACGATGGACGCAAGAGTCATTGTGTCCCTCCCCCCCATCCCACTCCACCCACCCTCCTCTCCACCACGGCAGAATGAAGCCATTTGTGCCAGCTAGTTTACTTCCCAGCAAGCAGAGGGGAAGGGAAGGGGGGCGCACAGCAATCAGCCCAGCCTCCTCCTCTTCCTCCTCCTCCTCGGGGTACATATCAGCGCTGCCACCCTCACCCAAGACCCCTGGGATGAGTTGGTGCCCACTGCCACTGCCTCCCGAATTTGTTGCCAATACTCCCCCCCCCCACACACACACACCCCAATTCCCCACCCTGCATTTTTCTTTCTGGCTTTGCGCCATCTCTCTAGCCCCCCACCCCCAGTGAACCACTTTATTTGTTAGGGTAACTTAAAAGAGGATTGGGGCGCCCTCTGTAAGGCATCCTGTTTTGTTTGTGGTGGTGGTGGTTATTGTGTTTTTGTGGGCCACACCCAGCTGGGCTGGTGGGGGGCTTCCTCCTGGCTTGGTGCTTATGGGGAGTGAAGGGGCATGGGGGACACTATGGGTGGATGTTGGGATAAAACCCTGGCAGGTCATTGCATCCTGCATTGCCACTGGCTGGGCCAGTCCGATCCTTACTCCTCGCTGTGCTGTCTATCTATGGCTCT
Organism: Suncus etruscus; assembly: GCF_024139225.1. Classification (NCBI taxonomy): domain Eukaryota; kingdom Metazoa; phylum Chordata; class Mammalia; order Eulipotyphla; family Soricidae; genus Suncus; species Suncus etruscus. Next base: position 24,520,558 of record NC_064862.1, read on the forward strand.
GGCCTCCCGCAAGGCAGCATTCTTTTAAGGCTCCCCAATAATTGGTCTGTGTTTGCTCTCCCTCCCCGATGGGGGATGGGGTTGGCTGCTTGTTGTTGTTTCCGTTTATGGTGGTCTGCCTTGGATGGTTGTGTGTTTAGCCGAGTGGCTTTCCAATCCAGAAGAAGGTTCTGGAGTTTTCTGTATCATGTCGTGTGATGCTTAATAGCTTGCTGACTCTGGAAGAAAAAAAAGAATTACTAGTTATTGGTGCTTGTTTGCTTTCTGTTATGGGGGCCACCCCCTCCAGCAGGCTGCTGGGGGAAAGTCTTGTGCTAGGCATAGAACTGAGCCTTTTATGTGTAAAAACCTGCCTTCAGCTCATTGAGATCTCTCGGGCCTCACGCTGATGTTTTTAAGTCCTTCTTGGTGATGGAGCCCAAAGAACATAAAACAATAGCTTTCTACGTGGAAATTGCATACCCTGCTGCCAAGCTCTGTCCTCAGCCCTTTAAGTTAAATTTTTTTTTTCTAAATAGAGAAAATAGTCCGTTTGACCCTTCTGTTTTTATACTTTTAACCACAGTTAGCTAATAGAGTCGACCATCTGTAATGTTTAGGAGGCTTTTCCAATTTTAAAGGGGATAATCTGAACTCTGAAAATAATAAAAGCCTATTCCTCTATAGAGACTAAAACTTGATATCCCTTTGAATAATTCGTTTCTACAAAAATTATTTTTAGAGAGGGTCCATACTCGGCAGTGCCTGGGGCTTATCTCTGGCTCTTCGCTTAGGGATCACTATCGGTGGGCTCTAGGGACTCTATGGGGGACCAGGGATCAAATACAAGTGCCCATATGTGAGGAAAGTACCCTAGCTGCTGTCCTATAGCTGCAGCCCTATAAATACTTTTTTTTTTTGGTTTTTGGGTCATACCTGGCAGCGCTCAGGGGTTACTCTTGGCTCCATGCTCAGAAATCGCCCCTGGCAGGCACAGGGGACCATATGGGATGCCGGGGTTTGAACCACCTTCTGCATGAAAGGCAAACACCTTACCTCCATGCTATCTCTCCGGCCCCCTATAAATAAATTTTTAATATAAGAATAAACTAACATTATGTTTGAGTCTGGATGGACTGAACTGTAATCTGGCTAAAAGCACTTAGAGTCACGAGACTTTTAAACATCTTTACATGCATGTATTTCAGTTGGAGTTGTGCTTGCTGAGTTGTTCTTGAGTTTGGGGCTGTGAGGCTCCTAATTTCACAACTTCTTTGTAGTCCCACAGGCTTTGTGTGCCATCTGATATCCTTCCAGATAATGGTGAATGGTGCTTTTTTTCCTTGGTTTCTTTCATTTTGTGCCACTGCTTTAATTTGAAGTATATCAAAGATTTGAACATAGCAGGAATATATACTTTTTTGGTTTGTTGGTTTGGTTTGGTTGAGTGGATGGGGGGAGGTCACATCCGAAGATACTTTGGCATAAGTCCTGGGTGTCCACATGGAAGGGGTATTGGGAATTTAACCAAGTCAGCCATGTGCAAGGCAAGCGCCCTCCCTGTTGACCTCCGGGAATGTCTACAGAAGGTTGATCTATGCATGGGTCATTGCCTTGTGTTCCTCTGGCTTCGGCACGCTCACAAGTTGGCACCGATTTTCCTGTCTGCTTGGAAAGAAAAATGGAAGAAGTAATAGAATTTGAAATTGAGGCATTCAGTGGTACCACAGCCATTAGCGGAGGCGGAAACATGCCCAACGGCTGAGTTGCCCTGAGCCCTCTGCTGGTCCCCTGGCCCTTGCCTCTGGTCCTCGCATCCAACATGAGACAACATTGAAATCCTTGCTGTGAACTAAGATTAGGAAGGCCAGTACCACTAAGCTCCACTTCAGAGAGATTGGCCTGCTCTGGAGAAAGTGTGTTTGGGAAATGTGATTTATTCTCAAATGTCACCACAATCTGGGTGAGTTGTTTGTTGTTCTGCCTGCTGCCCGCTCTCTGTGGTGGGAGTGATAAGGCCATGGGGACCGCAGCCACACATCGGTGTGATGGGCAGTGGTGGGCATCCTTGCCCCTGGACTTTTGTAAGAGGGCCAACAGCCTTCTTCCATCCTTGTTACTCAGGCGTGTGTGTCTGTGTCTTCTCCTTAGGTCCCCTGTAACGGTTTTAGTGACATTGAAAATCTTGAGGGACCAGAGATATTTTTTGAGGATGAACTGGTGTGTATCCTAAATATGGAAGGAAGGTAAGTAAGTCATAGCTTAGCAGATTGTTTTGTTTGTTTCTTTTAATCATTGCTCCAGAATTAATTGCTATCATTCATGTGTGGCTGAATTCTCCCAACGTGTTTCCAAATACTTTGTCCCTTGAAAAACGCTGTGTGCATGAGGGAAATAAGCCCAGAAAGATAGGTGATACCTGAAGAAGACTTGCAAAAAATTGTTTTGGGAAGAAAAGAGAATTAGTCTTTGTGCTGTGGATCAAATCTGTGCTTGATGTGCCTGTATGTCATGGATAATATATATGATCCTTTATTGTTACCTTCCTTCCCACCATCACCAGACTTGCCTGTCAGGAATTAAGCCTCTAGCATGTTCTTAAGTATGTCTTAATGGGTAAGGTTATACTATTTCTCAGTTTAGGTACCAGGAAAATCATATTTTATGAACATTGATACATGTTCGGCTGAATCTTTATTTCTCCTAATCCAGAAAAATCCATTATCACTTTGTTGTATGCTTAAAACTTTTATGTCTCATTATCTTTTGTTGGGAAAGATAATTTTTCCTTTATCCAAAGATGACTTCCAGCTTAACTGACCCATGGAAAGATTTTCTGCTCTTAAAGTTCTGGAACCTTGAAGACAAATTCAAGATGTTAGTTCACTGGATACTGAGGAGGGATTATTGTGAAATTCCTCACAAACAAGACTTAAGATTTTTTTCATTTTTAAAGGGGCTTTAAGAGAAAGGCATTTATCGGTGAAACCTCCACCATAGGGAGAAGTAAGATGTATCTTATTCTAGGACTTGGACGAATTCAGATGGAGACAGGTCATTTTCCCGTTTCTATTTTGGTTTATCTATAAATGAAATGAAGTATGATTTAATCATCAGTACTGTGTAGCTTTAAAAATAAAAACCGACCTATCTTTTATACTTGAACATATTCTAAGTCTATGGCATTTATTGGTTTTGATTTGATTAGTACAGACTTGGTTTTACTATTTCTCCCAACTTTTCCATTCATCTTGGCTTTCCTTGACCCACCCCTGGAATTAGCTTCTATCCATCTATGCTAAAATGCTCATATATGTGGGGATAAAGGAAGATTATATTATTTTTAAGGTTGGCCTGGGGCTAGAGCGATAGCGCAGCAGTAGGCGTTTGACTTCACACGACAGGCGCAGTAAGGATCCAGGTTCGATCCCTGCCATCCCATATAGTCCCCTGAGCAAGTTGCCCGGAAAAAAAGCTTACTTATATGAAGCAAGAACAAATTATAAAGCTTTAGTCTAGGGGCAAGTTCCCAAACATTGGACCTGCTGTCCCCTTTCTGAAAGCCTTTTCTGAAAAAAATGCCATTCAATTAATCTTTGAGCAATAGTAGAGTGATTGTAGAGCCCGTAGCAGAATTGCCTTGCAGATGACCCGGATTTGATCTCTGGCATCCCATGTGGTCCCCAGAGCACCACCAGGAATAATCCCTGAGCAAAAAGAACCCACTCAGCCCTCAGAAATCTGTTTTTGTTTGGTTTTCGTCTTTTGCAATGCTCAGGAATCACTCCTGGCAGGCTCACTGGGGAGACACTATATGGATGCCAGGGATCTAACCCAGGTTGGCTGTGTGCAGGCCAAGCTGCCTGCCCACTGTGCTATCCCTCCGGCCCCTGAGATCTGTATTCTTTCCTTTAGCTGTCAAAGTGTCCCAGGGCTGGAGAAAGCACAGAATTGGGACACAGGCCCTGCGGCTAAAGGCCTGGGTTTGATCCCAGCACCAGGTGACCGAGCTCCTCCAGGAGCAGCTGGGTAAGGTCCAAAACAAACGAAAGAACACGAATGTGACCCCAGTTGCCCTAGAGGCTACTGCTGCCCCTCTCCCATTTTCTAGTACCTCTCTGGCTGGGGAAAAGAGGGAATATTATAATTTGTGGGAAACTGGTTTAGGGTGAACCTTATTTATTACCCCAAGACCTGTTGTGCAAAAGCGGCAAAGGATATAGACGGATTTCTTTTTTTGGCCAAAGAAATCATAATCAATAGAATTTTTTTATTTCTAAGAAGAGGTTAAATCATGTAAAAAGGATTAAAGGGGTCCATTCACATAAAGAGCAAATCCAAGTGGCTTAGATCCATTTTAGGGGCCTTTAAATCACACCCTTCAGAAACCAGAGCAATAGCACAGTGGGTTGGGCGTTTGCCTTGCACACAGTCATCCCATACGGTCCCCGCCAGCCTGCCAAGAGTGATTTTTGAGTGCCGCTGGGTGTGGCCCCACTTCACCCCCAGAATCACACCTTTCAGGGAAATGCTAAAGTACCAGGGATGTGGCTGAGTGGTAGAGTTCAGACCTCCCATGTGTGAGGACTTGGGTTTAATCCCTGGTGATGAAACCAAAAAAAAAGTGAAATAGCAGTTAGCAACGACTATTGCCTTTTTATTTATTAAAGTGAAAGAATGTGCACAGATTATTAGTTTCATTTTAGGGTAAATGTTGTTTATATGTAACCATTGGCCTGCTATAGTGAACCTAGAGCAGGTTTTTTTTTTTTGGGGGGGGGGGGTCGGTGCACACCTGGCAGTGCTCCTCGATTACTCCTGGCTACTCAGGAATGTACTGCTGGCAGAGGGTTCAGGAGACCATCTGGGGTGACGGGGATTGAACCCTGGTCAGCTGCGTGCAAGACAGGCGCCCTACCTGCTGTGCTGTCTCCCCAGCCCAACAAGAAGTATTCTTGCTTTCGTTTTTTGAATAGCTCTTCCATCGCCTTTATTTCTGAGTGTTGTGGACCACTCCAGTGGGGCTTGAGGAGCCAAGTAGTGCCAGGCGGGTATAGACCCAATTCAAGAGAATGGCCTCTTGGTGATGGTGAGAAATCACGTCGTAAAAGGGCATGTGCTGTGCCTGAAGAATCTGACTTAGATTTTTTCTTTTTTTCTTTTTTCTTTTGTATAATCTCTGGGTAGTAAAGATGACATCTTTGGGACATTTAATCAGAAAGGATATGAGGGACTTGTAGGGGCCAGAGATAATACAACAGATAGGGCACTTGCCTTGCACGCAGCTGACCAAGTTGGATCCCTGGCATCCCTTATGATTTCCTGAGCCAGGAGTGATCCCTGAGCACTGTCTGGGTGTGGCCCAAAGACAAAAAAAAAAAAGGCAAAAGATTTGGGGAACTTAGAGAAAGAGAGTCAGAATATTAGAAAACTTTATGGGGGCCGGAGAGATAGCATGGAGGTAGGGAGTTTGCCTTGCATGCAGAAGGACAGTGGTTCGAATCCGAGCATCCCATATGGTTCCCTGAGCCTTCAAGGAGCCATTTCTGAGCGTAGAGCCAGGAGGAACCCCTGAGCACCATCAGGTGTGACCCAAAAAACAAAAACAAAAAGAATAATAGAAAACTTTAACAGGAGTGCTCTACATGGAGGGGGCAGGGTTATGTTTAAGATACTCGAAGATTAGAAATGTCAGCCAAGGATTTTTATATCCAGCCTTCAATACAAAGGCTGCAAAGTGCAGAGACACATAATCCTTGACTCATTCCTGAGAAGTGTCTCGCAGATGAATTTCAAGCAACCCCAAATAATCACCAAGATACTGACATAGGACAAGGGTGCCCAGGAAAGGAGTTTTGGCTCAGTGAATGAGATCAGCCAGGAAGGGAGGAAAGGCTTGGGTGCCGTCTACGAATCCTGGCGGTACTATTAAAAGTGCCAGAGAGAGCTGGAGCAATAGAACATGGAGAGAGTGGCTGGTCTGGCTCTGTTCCCTAGCACTACAAAAGATCCCCCGAATTCGCCAGGAAGGATCCCTGCATGCAGAGCCAGGATTAAGCCCTGAGCACCTCTGGGTATGCCCCCCCCCATAAAAAATTTAAAGTATAATTTAAGAAAAAGGCAAGGACCCTAACTGCTCTTATTATCTCTCTGCCCCAGTGTGTTTTAGGTGTAAAAAGAGATGTGGAACAGAGCCTATGCATATTTAAGTGAAAAACAAAATTCTAGAAAATAGAAGTTGATGTAAAATGGCAGAAATAACTCATTAGATATATCAGCATGAAACTCAGGAGGTATTTCGGCGTGTGTAGAGTGGGAGTGGACGTACAAAATAGATTGAACTTCCTCTTCCCACCTTCTACCACCCAGAAGAGATGACAGTCCCTGTTACCCAGATTGCAGTGTTAATGTTTCATCTTTTGCCTGGTTAAACCAGAGATTTTGGAGAAAGAACTCACTGGCTCTAGGCCTAGTGGGAAATATGAAAGGTGAGCCTAGGTTATCTTGAAAAACGTGGACTCAGACAGCACGAAAAGTAATGATACTTTTTGTAGGAAAGAAGCAGGGACCCACAGGAAGAGGCTTCTATTGGCCGTAGAGCAATAGAAGAAACTGATAGAAATATTAGCTGATGATTTGTGCATTTATGTGGATGATCAAACACATGAGATCATGTTTGACTATCTGAGTGCATAATAGCAGCAACTGGCTGATAAGGATGGGAGGCTAGGAAACACTCAAAAGAATATTTTTATTATGATATTGAAGGAGGCCAGGGGGATAGGAATGGAGATTCAGAAAGGGCATGGCAGACAAGAGGCTAAAGGACCATGGCTTGTTTCTTTTTGTTTTGTTTTTGGGTCATACCTGGAGGTGCTTGGGGTCATTCCTGGTGGTGTTCCTTGGTGTATATATACAATACTGGGGCTCAAATTCAGGCCTCCTGCGTACAAAGCACATGCTCACCCAGTGAGCCATCATCTCTGGCCTGAGATTCAACTTAAATCAGTGAGACTTGAGCTTCTACCCTAAGGAAGAAGGTCTGGCATTCAGACCGCAGGACAGTAAAGCAGGAAAGGCATTTGCCTTGCCTGAGGCTGAGCCAGGTGTGGTCCTTGGCACCCCATATGGTTCCCCCAAAACCTGCCAGGCATAAGCCCTAACTCAGGGTTCTCAAACTCGCGGCCCGTGGCTGGCCTTCAAATATTGCAGTATTCGCGATTATTCGCTTACTGAATAATCGCAATAAAAATCGCATTAGTAAGGAAAAAATCGCATTAAACATTCGCATACCCCAAGCAGTTCTGTTCGGGGTATGCAAATGTTTAATGCGATTTTTTGCGATTATTTTTCTTACTAATGGGATTTTTTTATTGCGAATATTCGGTAAGCGAAATCCCTTATGCGGCCCTGCCTCACTCCGACTTTGCCTCCTGCGGCCCCCAGGTAAATTGAGTTTGAGACCCCTGTCCTAAGTGCTGCTAGGTATGGCCCAATAATAGAACAAAGGGAAAAACTGTCCGATTCTGAGCCAGAGGTCTCATGTGCTATGGCTTCATTCTGAAGACCATGCTCTGGTGGCTGAGGGCCCAGGTTTACAATGGAGCCTCAAGAGTCTGCTGTGCTCCAGATGACAGTGGCTTTGGGAGTCAGGGAGCAGTGCCTCCCCCACTTCGGGTAGGTTTTGCTGTTAGAAGCAGTTGCACACATTGTTGGGTGTTATGTGGCTCTGAGAAAAAGCAAGGAGTTAAGGAGTTATAGTCAAGGTGTCCTTGGAACGGTGACATTGAGACAGGGTGACTGGGACAGGAAGCAGGGAACCCTTGAGTCAAGTTGGGGGTGGTGGTGAGACATATGGACCTGGAGGTTGGGTAGAAGTCTATTCTGCAGAAAGAATTGGGGGTTTCTGGAATGACTAACATACGAAACTAGGAGTCCCTCTGTGACTCGTGAGTGTCTGAGATCAGTAAAGCCATGAGTGCAGGTGAGAACGACTGTCCAAGGCCCAAGTTCCCTGGATGGCTTTGCCAAAGTCTGGCTCTGACCTTCAAAGGCCTCTTACCTCCCAAGACTTACTTAGCATCCCAGGCTTTTTAGGTTCTTTTTTAGTTCCCTTCTGCAAGTCTGAAACTCAGCAGATATTATGTCTTAATTTCAGCCCAACATATTTAATGTCTTAGTACCAAGATAGAGTCCTAACTGTGCTGTTTGCTTCTCTGATTATAAGGATTGTGTGGTCCTAAATCACTTGCATTTTTCTGCATAAGTAGACTCTCCCATGGTGTGATTTGTGTGAAGTGTAAAAAAAAAATCATTACAAGTTTTAGGATCGTAATTCTGTGTCGACGTTGTTTTCTTCCAGAAAAGCCTTGACCTGGAAATACTATGCCAAAAAAATCCTCTACTACTTACGACAGCAGAAAATCTTAAATAATCTTAAGGCTTTTCTTCAGCAGCCGGATGACTATGAGTCATACCTGGAAGGTAAGACTAACGAGGATAATCCAGCAGGCCACTGAGTGAGTTGTCCCAAGGAGCCTTTTCTTGATCAAAGGTGGTGGACAGTCAGTTACTCCTGAGCTCCTGAGATCGGGGCCCTTCTTTCGTATTCGATGGCTTTGGAAGGCTTGCTGTTTGTCTTTCCTAGAGCTGCACCCCCTATTCAGAACAGGATACTCATTTAGTTTGAAACATTTAGCTGGTGAGCTCCATTCCCTGTTTCTCAGCCTCAAGGCAGCATCTCCACGTCAGGAATAAATAAATATGTCTAGCTTCGGCGCCCTGTGCTCTGGGGCGCATCCCTTACCCATTCTGGTTGAAGTTTAATGAGGACAGAATGTTCTTGCACGTCAGTGAGTATGCTTGTCCCTCGTGAGAAGCGGGCGGGAGAGCAGAAGTCAGGTGAATAGGCAACATGATGGGAATAACTCTGTCTTCCTGCCAGGTGGAAGAACAAAATGTGACTTGATTTAAAAAATTTTTTTTAATTTCCCCTTGTACAAACACTGCCATAAATTATAGCAGTTAATTAAACATATGACTGTTGTTCACTTTCTTTTCTTTTCTTTTTTTGTTTGTCATTCACTGCCATGCCCAACATCCAAACTATTGTGTTCAATTTACTGCTATTTTCCCCCTCTTTCCACTGTTTCTCAGAATGAGTCTCCTTTCTCCTTGCCAGCAACCGGTGTGGGCCCACCTGTGCAAAACCTACACTTGCCACCCCCTTCTTTCTGAAAACTGCATGTGGCCATCTTCCGGTCTCTGCCAGTTGTTCGCTACTCCCCATAACCTGATCATCTCCACACTGCCCCTTTATTCCCCTTGCACCTCCAAAATGTCTTGTTTGTACCACTAGTCGGGCTGCAAGCTGCTTCCCCTGCTCATTCCTGGTCTCTCGTGGCCTGTGAATTCTGCCTTTGTTCCCCTCATTCTGCACAGTTCCATTGGGTGTCCCTTCCAGGAGGTAAAGTGCTTGTTGCTAGTGCAAGGCCTGCAGCTTTTACTGTCACCACTTTAATACCAAAACTGGTCTCCTGGCTTGTCTTGTGTGTATGTAGGGGGGGGTCCTTCCTCCCACGAATCATTGTGTTGCTTGTGGTCTCTTGTTAGCATCTGTGTGTGCTCCAAAATGCCTGTGCAGATTCTTAACTATCTGAAAGGCTCATAACACGCAAACAGATGCAAAAAAAAAAAAAAATCTGGTTTGATTCACTTTGGAAAAAAACCCAAACCAACCAATATGTCTCTTCCCCACTTTGGAATCCTCCCTCTCAGGTTTACCAGAGTCAGATAGAATCCTATCTATCTTAAGTTCATTCCACTATTCACAACCATTTGATTTGGTGTGTTTTCTGTGGCTTGTTTATGAAAACATGCATCTTTGTCATCTTTCGAATTATTATTCTCCTTTCCAAATAACCTAAGTCAGTGCTATGTAAGGGCATTGGGAAATCACCAGCTGTTTGTAAGTAGTTGAGGGAATGAAAGCCCGTTCCGAGGCAGGGTGTCCTTAACTCGAGGGAACCTGATGAAGTCAGCGGGATAAGAGAAGTGGCCACATGTGGAGGAGCTGAGGCTATGCGGGCGAAGGTCTCTTAATTCCCCTTCCTCCCGCTCCTGCCCTGTGCAGGGAACGAGTGTCCTAAGCTGATGTCAGAGCCTGAGATTTAAAATGGCACTGGAGCCTCCCATGGGAACTGGACCCATCAGCAGATGATCAACAGAGCCCTTCTGTCTCTGTTCAAACACTTGCCCAGGACAGTGAAGGGTGGTGGTCATTTCTTTTGATTAGGGGAGTTGTTTTGTTTGGGGCCACACCCATTGATCCTCTCGGCTCTGCTCAGGGAACCATGTGCAGTGTGGGGAACACACCTGAGACACCACATGTAAGACAAACATGCAGCTCCATACTGTCTCTCTGGTCCCAGAGTAGTTGTTTTAAGTAACATCTGCCTTGTGCAGCTGTTTGGCTGCAGCTTCTTCCCAAGTGTTGTTTTAGTTCTAAAGTACAGTTAAAGCTGGAGAGATGGTGTGGGGGTTAAGGCACTGGTTCACCTTCCTCAGGACTACAGGTTCAAATCTCCAGCACCACCTAGAGTTCCCTGAGCACTGCCAGGAGTCCTTTTGTGAGCCAGAGTCAGCCAGGAACTGTCCCCTGAGAACTGCCAGTACAGTTAGCTCCGAAGACCTTTCACCAACAAGCTCAATTTAAGAGAGGTATAAGTTCTTAAAACACCCTCTGCCATTGAGGGCTTCCAGCTGTTTTCTGTAAAGAAGCTGTCTTTTGCCTCCGGATTTCAAGTTGTTAAATTTTGAACCCTCAGAGCAGTGGAAAGGGAGAGAAAAGTAACTAGCAAAGAATTCGTTTATACTTTTATTTCTCTTCATAATAGAATAAGGGGATGTACCATGTTGTCTGATTCCATAGTTTGGCGCGTGTGTGTAATTTGTAATAATGTGAATTGTATTACACAAGTTTGTCCTGCTACGTGAAGGCCTGGCACTCAAGCTGAGAAGCACTGTGTCCTGGGCAAAGGGCAAACTGTTCTGAGCGGGGAGCGGACTGGGGCTGATTTTGTGCCTCGTGTCCCTTCCAGGTGCGGTGTACATTGACCAGTACTGCAACCCTCTCGCCAACATCAGCCTTAAGGACATCCAGGCCCAGATCGACGGCATCGTGGAGCTCGTTTGCAAGACTCTCCGGGGCATCAACGCTCGCCACCCCAGCCTGGCCTTCAAGGCAGGTGTGGACTTGCTTTGTGGATCCAACTTTTTTGCAACAGGAGACCTGGAGGGATTGGGTCACTTGTGTGATTTTGCAATATACGACCCCACCCCACCCCAAACTGAGCCCAGGCCCAGGGTAACTGGGACCGTGGGAAGGACTCGAGAGCCTCCCTTTTCCCTCCCTTTTCATTCTGCCTCGTGAGCCCATGGGAGTGTTGCTTGCACACTGCCAGGTTCCACAGGCTCTAGATCCCGGGGAGATCTCCCGTCTCGTCACAGCCTTGTCTGTGCTTCTGTCCTCAGAGGAGATCTCTGTGTTCCAGGTGAATCTTCCATGATCATGGAAATCGAACTCCAGAGTCAGGTGCTAGACGCCATGAACTACGTCCTCTACGACCAGCTGAAGTTCAAGGGGAATCGAATGGACTATTACAATGCCCTGAACCTCTACATGCACCAGGTGACACATGGGCACGTTCAGACAAGTTTCTGGAACTGCCATCCCCATCCCAGACGAGAGATTTCGAGGACAAGCAGGCTTTAAAATTCCCATGCTCCCCATCAAAAAAAAATAATTTTTAATTTTTTTTGCTTCTGCTGTTTGAATATTATTGGGGGTTTTATCAGTTTCTTCACAGAGAGTGATCTGTTAGGAAAACCCTAAAGATAAATTCCAGGCTAGAAATAGTTTATTTTTTGGGTTTGGTTGAGTTAGTTTGTATTTCATGGGTGTTCAGTTTGGCCTCTTGGAAGCCAGGTCTCTCTCTCTTTCTCTCTCTCTCTCTCTCTCTCTCTCTCTCTCTCTCTCTGTCTGTCTCTCTCTCTCTCTGTCTCTCTCTCTTTTTCTCTCTCTCCCTCTCTCTCCCCTTCTTTTCCTCTCTCTCCTCCTCTCTCCCTCATATAACATAGTAATTGGTGAGTGTGGCCATGCTCTCTTGCTACTGGCTGTGTAGATGTTTATACTTCATGTAATTTTCATTTGTCAGGAGCTAGCACTCCTTCCATTTTTTTTAATACATTAAAAGCAAGCTTAGGGCCGGCGAGGTGGCACTAGAGGTGAGGTGTCTACCTTGCAAGCGCTAGCCAAGGAAGGATGAGGTTTGATCCCCCGGCATCCCATATGATCCCCCCAAGCCAGGGGCAATTTCTGAGTGCTTAGCCAGGAGTAACCCCTAAGCATCAAACAGGTGTGACCCCAAAAAACAAAAACAAAAACAAAAAACAAAAAAAAAAATGCAAGCTCTCCAAAACATAAAGGAAAAGGTAGTGGGCGGATTTGGTTCAGGAACTAGAGCTGACGGTTTTCTGCTCTAATTAAATAAAATATCCAGCCAGCATTCCTCAGAACCCAGCATGGGGCATGACACACAGCAGGGCAGGTGGCTAAGGGCAAAGTGAATCGAAACCCTGGCAAGGTAGGCATCCTCTCTGTGGCATTCAAGGGTTCTTTTTCTCCTCTAGGTGTTGATCCGCAGGACAGGCATCCCAATCAGCATGTCTCTGCTGTACCTGACGATTGCCCGGCAGTTGGGGGTCCCGCTGGAGCCAGTCAACTTCCCGAGCCACTTCTTACTGCGGTGGTGCCAGGGTGCAGAAGGGTGAGCTGTCCAGGAAGAGTTTGGGGTGGTGGCAGATCACACTGCCGGTGGCCATTTCCTTAACAGCTGCCTGTGACTCAACAGGTTATCGAAGAGTAAGAGGCATCACTTAGAAAAGATGTGAGCTGGGCTGGAGAGATAGCATGGAGGTAGGGCATTTGCCTTGCATGCAGAAGGATGGTGGTTCAAATCCCGGCATCCCATATGGTCTCCCGAGCCTTCCAGGAGCAATTTCTAAGTGTAGAGCCAGGAATAACCTCTGAGCGCTGCTGGGTGTGATCAAAAAAAAAAGAAAGAAAAGAAAAGATATGAGCGAGGACTTCAAGGTCTGGGGCGAATTGTAAAGTCACTGTTCCTTAGCACATCAGATTAAAGAGTCCTTGTTCTTCGAGAACCTCTGACTTTTCTCCCATCTTCCTCCAGAAACTGCCCCCTCCTTTCCCACAGAGGCCGGAAAGGGAGGAGAAGGGAGGCCATAAGGGGGACGGGGCCACCAAGGTCTTGGTGCATAGAGGTGGTAGGGAGTTATCTGCGATCGTTCTTTGCAGCGTGGGTGGTGAGCAGAGTGTACTTTGCAGCTCAATTCAGTGAGTTCTGTTTTGTCCTCCTGAATCTGATTTTCTGCTGGCCATGAAGTGCTTTTTTAAACTGCTCTTGAACTTTTATCTGCAAGTTCATCAAGGGGCCAGAGCGGTGGCAAAGCGGTAGGGCGTTTGCCTTGCATATGGCTGACCAGTTCAATCTCCCAGCGTCCTATATGGTCCCCCAAGCCAGGACTGATTTCTGAGCGCAGAGCCAGGAGTAACCCCTGAGCGTCACTGGGTGTGGCCCAAAACCCAAAACAAGTTCATCGAATAGAAATCTTAATTTTATTGGCTGTACCACTTAGAGCAGTGCTTCTCAATTATTTTCAGTCATGCCCCCCTAGGAAGAAGAAAACATTTATCGTGCCCCCCCATGCGACTGTAAATAGTATCTTAAAAAAAAAAACTTTAACATGCAAAACAAAAATATATAAAATAATTAAAGCTGATTGTTTAATCAGAGGTGTGTCTGGATTAATGGCTCCAATGAACAAGTTTTGCGATGCATAGCTTTTCGAAGTGGGGTTTGAAGCAGGACACAGCAACTCTCAGCTACAGAGACATACAGAGACATAAACACAGTGCTTAGCTTGTTATGACAGTGTTTGCCGAGGTCACATGTGCCCCCCCCTTTACGGAGCCTCAAGCACCCCCCCACTATTTGAGAACCACTGACTTAGAGGGAAAAGAAACAAAAGTTAACCCATGATCTCATTGTCTTTGAAGCTCTATAGGCTCCCCTGGGGTGGAATGAGCTTAGAAATCAGTCTTGGATTTTCATCACAGCTTCTGCTGACCCTCAACTTCTCTCTCTGTGAAATGAGAGCAGTGTTTTTCTTTAACATAAAAAATTGTGTTGTAGAGGCTGGAGTGATAGTATGGCAGATGGGGTGCTTGCCTTAAAATTGGTTTAACCAGGGGCCAGGAAGGTGGCGCTAGAGGTAAGGTGTCTGCCTTGCAAGCGCTAGCGTAGGACGGACCGCGGTTCGATCCCCCAGCGTCCCATATGGTTCCCCCAAGCCAGGGGCGATTTCTGAGCGCATAGCCAGGAGTAACCCCTGGGCGTCAAACGGGCGTGGCCCAAAAAACAAACAAACAAAAAAAATTGGTTTAACCTGGGTTTGATCCCCAGCATCCCACAGCCTACTATAAATAATCCCTGAACTCAGTCGGGCTCAGTGCTCTGAGCATTGGCAGGTGTGACCCGAAACTCAAATGAGAATAGAATACCCAGGTAGAATTTCTTTTTTTTTTTTTTTTTTTTTTTTTTTTTTGTGGTTTTTGGGTCACACCCGGCAGTGCTCAGGGGTTATTCCTGGCTCCAGGCTCAGAAATTGCTCCTGGCAGGCACGGGAGGACCATATATGGGACGCCGGGATTCGAACCGATGACCTCCTGCATGAGAGGCAAACGCCTTACCTCCATGCTATCTCTCCGGCCCCCCCAGGTAGAATTTCTAATGCAGGCATAGGAAATAAAGGATAACTGATCTGAGTCACTTCCTCCCAGTTTATGAAATAGAAGACATGCATAGTTAGAGCCTTCTCTCTCTTACCCCTTTTATTCCTCCTCTCTCACTGTTAGTTTTCAAGTATTTAACGTTTCCATGTAGAGTTTATGGCTTATTGC
Organism: Suncus etruscus; assembly: GCF_024139225.1. Taxonomy (NCBI): domain Eukaryota; kingdom Metazoa; phylum Chordata; class Mammalia; order Eulipotyphla; family Soricidae; genus Suncus; species Suncus etruscus. The sequence goes on from NC_064862.1 coordinate 24,535,577, forward strand.
ATATGGCTCTTTCCTTAAATAGTACATACAGGCTTTCCTTGTTTTCTACATATAATTTGTTCCTAAAAATGAATGGGATGATTTAGGGTTTTGGATAGCAGACATTCGTTTTTCTTTTTTTTTTCCAAGTGAGAAAATGATGTACACCCACTTCTCCCTAAATAATCCAACAGATTTCCTCAGACATCTCTAAAATGTTCGGAAATGCCTGTGTAATAATCCATCAAGGAATTTTTGCCTACTAGAAAGCATTTAAAACACCAATTATCATAATATTTACCATAAGAGTATAATGCAGAGTACATTCTGGTATGGTAGCTATGCCATTTTTTCCCATCTTTGATTATAACGAACAGACGGATGTAAATGGATAGTGAAAGTATTTGTCTGGTCTCTACAGGGGCACCTGGTGAAAACTAACCTTCAGACCCCATAAGGCTCAGCCTTCAGGGAGAGAGATGGTGGGCAAGCGTGTCTAAAAGCTGAGGTCTGCGCTCTAATGTGGAGACCCCAGCACTCTCCTCAGCTTCACGGGACACAGAGCTTTTCCTTATTGCTAAAGTAACCATCGACGGAAATCAAAGATTATCCCACGCATTCCAGCTTTGTTTCTCCATTCTAGTACTAGATCTCTTGGTGTGGGTTTTCAGACTCTTCTTCCTGAAGAGACCCTCTCTGCTGCCATGCATTGTGCCATCAGTTCTTTTCATCCCAAATTCTCTTGTACCCTGAGGTCTGCACGCAGCCCCGTGTGACACCTCTGAGTCGGGATTTTTTTCGGGGTTTTTTGGGTTTTTGTTTGTTTGTTTTTGTTTCTTGGGTTTTGGGTCACATCCAGCTGCGCTCAGGTGTTACTCCTGGCTCTACACTCAGAAATCACTCTTGGCAGGCTCAGGGGACCATATGGGATGCCGGGATTCGAACCACCGTCCTTCTGCATACAAGGCAAACGCGCTACCTCCCTGCTATCTCTCTGGTCTTTGAGTTGGGAATTTTTTTTTTTAACCAACTAGAGCCAAGATCTCGAGCGATAACATTGAGTAGGTAGAAATGCTGAGGACGCTGAAAGTCTCTGACATGGCTTTCTCATGTGCTCTTGGCACAGGGCGACCCTGGACATCTTCGACTACATCTACATAGACGCTTTCGGGAAAGGCAAGCAGCTGACAGTGAAAGAATGCGAATATTTGATCGGCCAGCACGTGACCGCGGCCCTTTACGGGGTGGTCAACGTCAAGAAGGTGCTGCAGCGAATGGTGGGCAACCTCCTGAGCCTGGGGAAGCGGTAAGTATGCTGGGAGGTCTGGAACCTTCACCCTCAGCTTGCTTGTGGAGGCCCCAGCCGCCTTATGGAGAGGCCCGGGGGGGGGGGGGGGGGCGGTGTGTGGTTGATGTCTCCCCAGTGCGGAGAAATAGCGCCTGCATCCATCTGTACCATCTAGAAGTGGGCCTGGGCCTTGCTGCCTGTCAGTGATTTTCTAGCCCTCTTACGTACATTCCTTAGTAACACGTATATTTCAGAGGAACGAAGGCTTGTTTTCAGAATGTTGTGGTGGGTCTAAGAGCCTTCTCTCCTCTGGGTTTACACCTCGCTGGAAGAAAGCACAAGTAGCTCTCTTCTGAGTTCCAGGAATAAGACAGAGGAAAATAGATGGTTATACAGTATTAAAAGAGTTTTCTGGGGCCGGGCGGTGGCGCTCGAGGTAAGGTGCCTGCCTTGCCTGCGCTAGCCTAGGACGGACCGCGGTTCGATCCCCCGGTGTCCCATATGGTCCCCCAAGCCAGGAGCGACTTCTGAGTGCAGAGCCAGGAGTAACCCCTGAGCGTCACTGGGTGTGGCCCAAAACCCAAAAAAAAGAGTTTTCTACTTGGGGCCAGAGCAGTGGCGCCGTAGTAGGGCTTTTGCCTTGCATGCAGTTCACCCAGGATGGACCGCAGTTCAATCCCTTAGTGTCCCATATGGACCCTGAGCCAGGAATGATTTCTGAGCACGTAGCCAGGAGTAACCCCTTAGTGTCAGCAGGTGTGGCCCAAAAGCAAAAACAAAAAAAGAAGAAGAAGAAATGGATGTTGGAGCCACTGAAGAAGGAGGAGGCGGGGGGAGGGGAACCTGATGCAGGAGGGCCCCCCTCCCCTGTGGAGGATAAGAAAGCATCTTTAAGGTGTGGCCCAAAACAAAAATAGAAAAGAAAAGAAAAATTACCAATTGTGCCAGAGCAATAGCACAGTGGTAGGGCATTTACCTTGCACATGGCTGACTCAGGATGGACCTTGGTTTGTTCCCCGGAGTCCCATATGGTCCCCCAAGCCTGCCAGGAGCGATTTCTGAGCATAGAGCCAGGAGGAACCCCTGAGCGTCACCAAGTATGGCCCAAAAAAAAAAAAGTTTTTTACTTAATGGCAGAATCTTTTTCATTTTAAGAACAGTTTTAGATTCAAAGCATAACTGAGCAGAAAGTAGATATTTCCCACATGCGCTCTGCCCACAGCCTTCCCTACTGGCACCCCCACCAAGTGGTGTTTCGGTTATAATCAGGGCACCGAAAAGGCACTTGTTCCTTCTCCAATGTTCGTTTAGACTCAGGGACACACAGTCTGTGCTGGGAGCAGCCAGTCGCCTCCGTGCTGCCCTGTGGAGTTGGTCGGTTTCCTTCTGTGCCTTGTTGAGTGGTGGGTGATCCAGTGAGAAAAAGAGGATTTTCACTTTGTGCCTCAGTTCTGTTCTTTTTTTTTTTTTTTTTTTTTTTGGTTTTTGGGCCTCACCCGGCGTTGCTCAGGGGTTACTCCTGGCTCTCTGCTCAGAAATAGCTCCTGGCAGGCACGGGGGACCATATGGGACACCGGGATTCGAACCAACCACCTTTGGTCCTGGATCGGCTGCTTGCAAGGCAAACGCCGCTGTGCTATCTCTCCGGGCCCCAGTTCTGTTCTTTTTTGCTTGCTTTTGTGCTTATTTCACCTTATAAGGTGGGCTGGGGTGCACACTCAATCGTGCTGAGAACATTCTTGACTATGCTCAACAGTGATCCCGGGTGGCACGTGGGGGACCAGAGGTGGTGCCGGGGATGCTACCCAGAGCTGGCTGTGTGCCAGGCAGGTGCCTTAACCTGTACTGTCTGTACTGTTTCTAAATGAGAGGATTATGCTCATGTGCTGAACAGAGAGGACACTTCACAATCCAAAACCATAGCATTGGCATCCAGTATTTTGCCACCCCGGGCCTGGAGAGGCTCTGAGCTTAGAAGCAGAGCTTAACAGAAGTCTTTTTTTCCCCTGCCAGGGAGGGCATCGACCAGTCATACCAGCTCCTGAGAGACTCGCTGGATCTATACCTGGCCATGTACCCGGACCAGGTGCAGCTGTTGCTCCTCCAAGCCCGGCTCTACTTCCACTTGGGAATCTGGCCAGAGAAGGTAATTATTTGACTCTGTTGACCTGCACTTTCCTTAGAGAGGGCTCCCCTAGCTCCGAAGTGGCACTGGCAACGTCCTTGAATGAACATGGGGCTAAGTACCTACTGACCCACTCATTCACATTTGCCCCGTGTTGACCAAGCAGCAAATTGGAACTCCTTTCAGATCTTATTTTTGGTGCCAGGGACCAAACACAGGATGAATCCCCTCTACCCTGCCCCATGCAAACAATGCTGCCCCCATCCCAGCCCTTGGCTCTCATCTCGCCTCAGCACAAGCTGGTTCTGCTGCCAGCACCACAAACCTCTGCCCTGTCACCCGCCCTCTGGTGCCTCCAAGACTCCTTCCACCCTTTGTAGGGGAAAGCTGAGCAGGATTGCCTGCCTCTAGTCACAGTGAGCTCGCAGGAGACGAGCATGTTCCATGAGAGAAAGCGGGACCCTGTGGATGTGCCAGCCTGCTGCTGGCTGGTGCACTTGTGCTTCTCAAGGTTGTCACACACACACGCCACTATGTTTCTCTCTAAGTAAATTCTTATTTTGGGGGAGGCCAAACCCAGTGACACTCAGTTGTTACTCCTGGCTATGCGCTCAGAAATCACTCCTGGCTTGGAGGACCATATGGAATGTCGGGGATCAAACCGTGGTCTGTCCTAGGCTAGTGCCAGCAAGGCAGACGCCTTACTGCTCCATGCCACCACTCTGGCCCTCTAAGTAAATTCTGCTTAAACTGCATCAGCCTTAGGAAGGTGTGTGGTTAGAGGCCCCCTTTAGGGGGGATCTGCGAGAGCTGTAGACTCTGTCAGCCCTACATTGACGAGGCTCCCAGGACAGCCCAGGCCACTCTCCTGAAGCTGTCGGACACACGCTTCCCCCTGCACCTCTGCCCAGGCTCTGCTTTCTTGGTTCTCAGGCCTTCCATACACAGATCCAGAAAGGAGGGGGAGCCTGGGGAGGCCTGCCAGCTAGTGGGTACTTTATGCAGGGATATTAGGGCATGGGCATATCCCAGACAGGCTCAGGGGACCATTCCCTGTGATGCTGGGCCACTGAGGCTGCCTCTGACTGTGGTGCCTCCCCATGCCGCTCATGCACTCCAATGTTTCACGCCTTCTCCCCAACCCATGTGGTAGAATGAGAGACTAAAATGTGGCAGGACTTCATTGGTAGGAGGAGAGGGGACCCGGAGAGAAAGCTCCAGTGTTTGCTAAGACAGGCCCTTGGCCACTGGTGAAGTGGACATATGCTGAATGAAGAGGCCTGTGTGGGCAGGAAAGGCCTCAGTGGGGCATGGACTAGATTTGCTGTGCCCTGGGCCTAGGTCAACATCTCCACCTACATGCCTGATCTGATCCTAGAGTAGAGGAGCCCCCAAAACAAGTAGGACCCCAAGCCTGGAGCCTTCAAGGAGGGAGCTAGGACAGCGTGCACCAGAGAGAGGGCAGCAGGGCAAGGGTCCTGACTGTACCCCTGTATCACACATGGCTTCGCCCACTTGCCCCTGTGTGCTCTCACTGTCTCTAGCAGCCCTTTAGCCTCCCAGGATCCTCTAAGTCTGAAGAATTCACTCGAGCTTGTTACAGGGAAAAGTGTACCTACTGACAAGTGGTCTCCTGAGGTCTCTGTCCCCAAAGTCACTGTGATGCGTTAGGCCTGGACATGCAACCAGAGGCTTGCTTCCTGGTCCCGTGTCAACTAGGTCTGCAGGAAGGCAATGGGCTTGTGTCCCCAGATCACGGTCCTGCCCGCCCCATCTGTCCCTGCCCACTCAATAATGGTCCCTGAACCCTATCTCCTTTGACAGTTCCAACAAGAGAGACTGTGCTCTTCAGACTCCTGGTTTTCTCCCTCCTAGTAGTGGGGCAGGTGGCCACAAGCAGGTGCAGCCATGTTGAAGCATGTAGGAGCAGCTCAGGGCTGTGCAGGCATGAGTGTGGGGTTTGGGACCCAACAGATAACACAACAGGCAGGGCATTTGCCTGGCATGTGACTGGCCTGGGCCCGATCCCTGGCATTCTGTGGTTCTTGAGTCCTGTCAGGAATGATCCTGAGCACTGCCAAAGAGGCCCAGATTTTCCCCCCATAAAAAAGAATGAGAAAGGAAAGTGGCTTCTCCAAGTTGGCACTGGGAGCTCTGAAGCCTTCGTTGTTAGTGTCTCCAAGACTGCACATATATGGCCACGGAAGAAGACTAGAAGCTGGAAGGTTGAAGCAAAGTGTGGGGTCCTTGGAGGGGGCTATTCTGCCCTTTCTATGTCGTTGAGATTCCTAGTCTTTGGGGATGAGGGCAGTTGAGGTTCAGGATTCGTATCCTCATTCACCTCATGAAGCCTAATTCTCGAAGGACTCTGGTGGGGATTGTGGGGCTGACCTTGTGGTGGGGAGGATCGAGAGAGATGTGCAGTTCCTCGGATGTGGCTTAGAACCACATCCAGTCATTCTGAACTTCTCAATCTGGAGGATAAGGTTGGGCTTCTAAACCGGAGGCCTAGACTTCATAAATATAGACTTTCTTTCTTTCTTTCTTTCTTTCTTCCTTCCTTCCTTCCTTCCTTCCTTCCTTCCTTCCTTCCTTCCTTCCTTCCTTCCTTCCTTCCTTCCTTCCTTCCTTCCTTCCTTCCTTCCTTCCTTCCTTCCTTCCTTCCTTCCTTCCTTCTCTCTCTCTTTCTTTCTTTCTTTTCCCCATAAACTCAGGGGTCTCACAAAATAGAGCAGCTCTTAGTCATCCCTGATGGACTTGGGTAGAAACAGCAGGCTTCCCATTGTTGGGGCTAGAACCCAGGCTATCCCGTGACAGAGTAGCTGTTCTTTGGGGTTACCTGTAGAAACTTTGCAGCTATCCGAGTGAGTGAGTGAGTAGCTGCATGGAAGCTGCTTCTCAGCCTTTGTTCCTATTCCTGAGTGGACAGCCAGTGCGGTGCACTTGGGGCTTAGGACATGGAACTCCTGCTCCAAGGTTTCCAAGCCCCCAAGAAAGAAAAGAATGTGGTGCCCCTTCTGGAAGCGAACAGTGTGTTTCCAGCGGCTATTCCCACCCAAGCTGTATCTGCATCCCCACATTAGGGCTGGGGGACAGTCTCCCCACTTTGTACTGAGTAAACCCAACTGGAACGAACACACACATACACACATACACACACACACACACACACACACACACACACACACACACACACACACATTTCCAAGTGAGGCTTTGCATTCACTCTGGTGGTGTCAAGGTGTCTGGGCAGAGAAACACCGTCCAGACCCTCCCTCTGCCAGGGCCCACAGTGCTGCCCCCTCTCAGGTTAGCTAGCTCGAAGACCCGTGGCGCGAGCCAGAAAAGGCCTAAATGAAAATATTATCTCCTAGTCTTTCTGCCTTGTGTTGAAGGTGCTGGACATCCTGCAGCACATCCAGACCCTGGACCCCGGGCAGCACGGGGCGGTGGGCTACCTGGTGCAGCACACGCTCGAGCACATCGAGCGCAAGAAGGAGGAGGTGGGGGTGGAGGTGAAGCTCCGTTCGCATGAGAAGCACAGGGATGTCTTCTACTCCATTGGGCTCATAATGAAGCACAAGAGGTGAGTGTCCAGCCCCGGCCTTTGGGCCATCGTCCTGAAGAAGCAGCGTCCGCCACCTGCCCACCCGGACATGGAAGACTGCAGGCCAGCTGGGGCTATTAGTGACTGGTAGCTTGTTGGCCCTTTTCTGTGCAAGCATGGCAGTGGCTAGTAGCACTTGGTCTCAGTTCTGCACATGCTCTCTGCCGTCTCCACAGCCCTATGATAGATGGGGATCCGTTGAGTGCTGTCTAGGCCCACGTTAAGTTCACTGGGCTCTAGGAAGCCGTTACAAAGTGGTTCTGTGACGAAGGAGTCTGGCTTGCTGTTTCTACTTAGCCTAGGTGGTTTCTAAAGGGAACTTAGGGTTTTTTTTTTAACTTGATTGGTCTGTTGGTTGGTTTTGGGGCCACACTCAGTAGCACTCAGGGGTCACTCCTGTCTCTGCATTTAAAAATCACCCCTGGCAGGTTGGGGGATTATATGGATGCCTGGAATTGAGCCGGGTCTCTCCCGAGTCAGCCACATGCAAGGCAAATGCCCTACCACTTTACTATCTCTCCGGACCCTCCAAAGGGAACCTGGTGGTAAGTGGGCTTTATGAGCCTTTCCCTGGCTGCCTTTACGGGTTCTGCTCAGGTGAACGGCTACTTACGGCTTTCTTTTTTAGTTTGAGTCACCCCCAGTTTGGGTACTCCAGGATTACCTGTTCAGGGGACCATATTGATGCCAGAGATGAAACCAGACCAGGTGAAACTCATGCAAGGCCAACACCTTACCCTGAAATAGAACCCCAGCCCTTTAATGCAGTTGCAACTATTTATTCCCAGTTTGTGGTCAGTGTTTTTTTGTTTGTTTGTTTGTCATTTTTTTAAATATTTAAGCACCTTGATTACAGACATGATTGTAGTTGGGTTTCAGTCATATAAAGAACACCCCCCGTCATCAGTGCAACATTCCCATTACCTACATCCATTTTTCTTTCCTTTTTTTTTTTTTCTTTATTTTTTGGGGGCCATACCCAGTAGAGGTGCTCAGGGTCATTCCTGACCAGATTCAGGTGATAGATTGTGTGGGGCGCTGAGGATGAAGCCCAAGTTGCCAGCATGCAAGTCCTGCCTGTCCAGCCCTTGTTTATATTTTTAAATTGTGAACCTTAAAATATGTCACAATATAGAGAGGCACAGTGGCACAGTTGACATTCCTTCCCATGGGAAATTGACTTTAGCCATTCAAACAACAGGGCCAGTCATCACAGTTCCCCCAAGTCATCATCACGGTCCTTCCCCATCATCATTGTCCCTCCAGCTGCAGTCCCCTCGGTATGGCTCTGGAGGTGAGGGCTCCCTTCTTGCTTTGGAAGAACGAAATTCATACCCAAAAGGAGTTCTGGAGCCCTGTAAGAACCCAGGTTTCTCCATTTGTCCCCTATATTTTTATTCTGGATCAGGGCCCTTCCCTGTTGTCATATTGATCAGTCTTTTTCCCCTTTAGGACTTGCCAGGCTAGTGCCTTGTTTAAAAATATCTTCCCAATTCTGAGTCACACACAGTTATTTTATAAGTTCTGCGTTTTATGTCTTTGTCCTAGTTCCACTAAGAGCTGACTGTGTAGTGTTACCATCAGACTTGGGCCTGCTGCTTTTCTACCCCAGATAACCAGGGTCAGGGTTCTCCCTTTGCTCTGTGGAAAGCATTTGCTTTCTCTGAACCCTCAAGGTGTTGCTTGGCTCCAAGGCCTTTATGCCGTGGGGCCTGCACAGGGAATGGGCGGGCCATGAGTGAGCCAGCAAGTGCGCTCACAGGAGAAGCTGGGCCCATCTCCGCTCCTCAGCAGCCTGGCAGTGCCCGGGCACTGATTCAGTGCTGCTTCCCTGCTGCCCAGGTACGGCTACAACTGCGTCATCTACGGCTGGGACCCCACCTGCATGATGGGGCATGAGTGGATCCGGAACATGAATGTTCACAGCCTGCCGCACGGCCACCACCAGCCTTTCTACAACGTCCTTGTGGAGGATGGTTCTTGCAGATACGCAGCCCAGGGTAAGTTAGCTCCTTGATTCTTCTGTGTTTCTCTCTACCTTCTCAGGTCTCTGTGCCTGCCTCTGGGTCAGCCCCTGGGCCCTGAGCTGGAGTGCACCCTTCCCTGGGCCTAATGCCTGCTCACCGTGGACCCCTGTTGTACCTGCCAAGTCTCCTTATGTCCAGCCATACAGTATCCTGCCATCAGGCATGTTCCTCCACTTCAGCTGGAGGTTCTTTCCAGCAGGCTCCATACCGGTGGCATCTCCACATTCCCAGCCTGGCCAAAGGGTGTTTGGGCAGTACAGATTCCCCCCTCTGGCCCTGACATGATCTGGGGCCCGCTGGCTCAGTGGGCTACGACTCCCCTCACCTCTAACTCCAATTGATTGTCAACTGTGACTGTTCCTTGTGTGCTTCGAGGCTGGTGTCTTGCCCTGCACTGCGTCCTGCTCGGTGGCCTGGCTCCATCCATCTCATGGCAGGCGTGCAGACAGCAGTGACAAGAGCACCAGATGTTGGTCAGTGCTGGTCGGGCTAGCGAGACATGAACACTTAAGTCCTACATCTCCACAGAGTAAGGCTGCTTCTCCACACTGAGTGATCCGCCATCATAGAAGTCAGCCCTCGACACCCCACATTGGATCTGTATTCAGATTCACCAGTGGTTTGAGTCCTTCTAGAACCAGACCCCCTATCTATGTTTGCTTGTGTCTCATGAAAAAAGGACCAGTTTCTCTTCCTGTGTTTCCCCCCCCCCCCCCTTTTCACATGACTGGCTCTGACAAGTAAGGTGGAACATTCTAGATCTATCTTACTGCTTCCTTGCCTTTTGTTATCTGTACACAGGGAATTCCATGGTTCGGGCACTGCTTCTGAGGTCAGGGTCGTGCTGTGGTAGGTTGGACCAGTTGCCCTTTGCAGCTACACAAGAGGGTAGCAGCCCCTTTGGGCTCTCTGACCCTCCTGCGCTTTTAGCCCAGGGGTTTGACTTCACACCTGTGGCCCCTCCTTGCTGCCCAAATAAGTCACTGTAAGAATTGCAAAGTGGTGCTTTTCCTCCATCTCTGTGCTCTGTCCCTCTCCCTCCTTTCTTCTACCTCTGTCCCCTCCTATCTGTTCTAAGTTTTTATAAATTGGGGCAGTTTTTTTTCGTTTGTTTGTTTTTTGTTTTTTTTCGTTTTTGGGTCTCACCCGGCAGTGCTCAGGGGTTACTCCTGGATCCATGCTCAGAAATTGCTCCTGGCAAGCTCAGGGGACCATATGGTACACCGGGATTAGAACCGATGACCTTCTGCATGAAAGGCAAACGCCTTACCTCCATGCTGTCTCCCCAAATTGGGGCAGTTTTATTCTCCATTTAAGCCTTTTTCCCCAGGGTGGGGAGGGGCCTTCAAAGAGACTAGATCTTCATTTACAGCTTAAATATATTTTTGAACATTGATGGGTTGATTTATATTTGCATGAAGTGACCTTTTAAAACATTTTGGCCCGAATTGTCAGCTGTTTACTTCCGTAAGCCAGGTCGAGCCTTGTGGCTGCCCACTGAGTGCCTGTGCAAGCTGCAAGCCTGTGAGTGCTCTGGGCTGCTCCAGCCTGCATGCCCCCCCCACCCCACCCCCACCCCCCAAGAAAAGAAGAAAAGCCTTTTCCTTCCTGGTCCCGCCTCACCCCTCTGGATGAGCCCCTCTGGATGCAGCCGCATCCCCTCTGGTTTATGGCCGCTTCCTGCCACCAGGGGGCAGATCTGTCACTGTTCTGGTGCATGCTGGTATCACATCACCGCCGTTTCTCAGTCCTGTGCCCTGTGGAGAGTGCTGCTGGCCCGCCAGATGGCTCGGTGTTGGTTCAGTCTAGAACTTGATTTCACCCAAAGCAAAAATCATCTCCGGTTTCTTTGTGGTTTTTTGTGTCTGTTTGTTTACAACTAGGTTTCACCCAAAACAGATTTTCCGACTTAATATCTCTTCTTACTTGTCTCAGACATTCTTGGGCCGGACCAGCTCAGGATAGGCTTTTTGTCCTTTCTCTCCTGCTCTGTACTCAATAAAAACTAGACTGCAGGTCTGGCAGGCAACACTCTCTCTCTCTCTCTCTCTCTCTCACACTCTCTCTCTCTCTCTCTCCTCTCTCTCTCTCTCTCTCTCTCTCTCTCTCTCTCTCCTCTCTCTCTCTCTCCTCTCTCTCTCTCTCTCTCTCTCTCTCTCTCTCTCTCTCTCTCTCTCTTTTCCTCCTCCCTCTCCCTCTCTCCCTCTCCCTCTCCCTCTTCACCCTCTATCTCCTCTTTGTTGTAATTAACCCTCTCAGCCTGCTTTGGATCATTTCCCATAGCAACCCCTGCTTACAGACCCATTTCTCCAGGGATATGGCATGCAGATACTTAACAGTTCAGGACCCAAGTCAGATGCCGGGTTGGAAGATGTGGAGTTCAGTCATGAGGTGCAAGACTAGCTTTGAGGAGTTGCTCAGAATAACATGGCTCCTAGTCCCCAAGTGGATGAGCCTGGTCTGTGGGGCCTTTGGGGCCGAGTGCTCGATTTGCATGCAGCCACGCATGTGTCTGGCACCCAGCAGCATCGATACTGCGACCCTTGCACTGAAACATGAGCCTGTTGGTTGAGAATCTCAGGGAGGGGCCCTCAAGCCACTGAGCACAACTTGGACACTGCCCCCCAAACTCCCTCAGAAGAAGGCCCTCGAGAACTATTGTACTTTTTTTTTTTTTTTTTTTTTTGGTTTTTGTGCCACACCCAGTGTCGCTCAGGGGTCATTCCTGGCTATTTGCTCAGAAATTGCTCCTGGCAAGCTCGGGGGACCATATGGGATGCTGGGGATTGAACTCAGGCTTGTCCTGGGTCAGCTGCGTGCAAGGCAAATGCCCCACCATTGCGCCATCGCTCCGGCCCTGAACTGTTGTACTTTTTTTTTTTTTTTTTTTTTTTTTGGTTTTTGGGCCACACCCGGTATACTCCTGGCTATGTGCTCAGAAGTTGCTCCTGGCTTGGGGGACCATATGGGACACCGGGGGATCGAACCGCGGTCCGTCCAAGGCTAGCGCAAGCAAGTCAGGCACCTTACCTTTAGCGCCACCGCCCGGCCCCGAACTGTTGTACTTTTAATGGAGCCAGAGGTTTCCTTCGCATTAGTCCCCGCTGCCCTTTTTCCTGGTTCCACCTCGGGATTCCTGAAAGGAACTACAGAGACTTCTTTCCTCTGGCCTAGGAAAGGCCTCAGAAGGGCTGTGAGGAAGCCTCCAGATTCAAGGGCAACAGAAACACTTCTTGTGGTCCCGGGAGGGGGTCCTCCCCCTGCCGCAGAGGTGAGGGGCTCTCGTTCCCTCCGCTGCTCCAGGCTTCAGCCCACGGCCTCAGGGCTGACTGACTGGGCACGGCTCCTCCTTTCTGCCCAGAGTCCTAGAGGATGATGGTGGCGAGTCCTGTGGGACTATCCCCATGACCCAGCGCCCAGGGCCCCTCACAGACTCTCCCTGTGCCTCTCCCCTTACAGAAAACCTGGAGTACAACGTGGAACCTCAAGAGATCTCCCACCCCGACGTGGGCCGCTACTTCTCTGAGTTCACCGGCACGCACTACGTCCCCAACGCCGAGCTCGAGATCCGCTACCCCGAGGACCTGGAGTCCGTGTACGAGACGGTACAAAACATCTACATCACCAAGAAGGACAGTGCCGAGTAGCTAGCGTTCACTGGCAGCCCCAAGACACCGGGGTTCGGAGCTGTCCCGAAGCTCCCTCAGCGCTTGCCTGCACCACCAGGACCACCGCGCAGCTGTCCTGCCAGCGCTCACTGGCAGCGACCCCTGATGTTTCCAGAACACGTGCGCTCTCCTCCAGCCACAGAGACGGGGTCCTCCGCCTACACTAGTGAGCCTGCCCCCGAGAGGCCCTGTGTTCAGTGGCATGGCTTGTACGCTTGTCCTGTGGTGACAGTTTGTGACATTCTGTCCTCCTGAGGCCTCCCAGCTGACGCTGTAGACTCCTCCTCTTCTCTCTGTCCATCCATCCATCTTTCCACACACATCCGGTGCATTCTGTGTGCTGGTCAGAGGGGCTCTTGTGCCGGTGGCCACTTCCTCCTGACTCCTGGGGGACAACGCATCCACTTCCCAGGCTGGATAACCGTCCCCTTCAACCCCAGTCTTGTTGCTTGTTGAGGAGTGGAGCTGTCTGTGGCCCTGGCAGCCTCTCTGCCAGAGAGGTTAGTGAATCTTGTTGGTCCTACTCCACGGCGTCTCTCTGGCAGCTGACAGTGTCGGGGCCAGGGCCTCTCTTCGTGGGGAGTGTGGGAAGGTTGCGGTCTCTCTCTCGCTTTTGGAATAGCGCTCCAAGCCCTTCCTTTTCCGTTTTAGTACATAGCCGTCTCTGAGAAAAACAAAGCCTGTTGATGGCCCTGGCAATGGACCTTTCTTTCCACATTCATCTGCTTTTTCTCCCTTAAGAATGACTTTTTCAAAAAAATTTGACTGCAGTATCATGCGTAGATGTTACATCGATGGCGGGTTATGTCGCATAGTGAGAAGTACAACCTGATGTTGAAATGTATGTGTTTAGAAGCCACATCACATGGTCTCCGAAGACCCAAATCTCGCTTTTGGAAGCAGAAAAATCTACAGAGCCAGCATGAGGGCAAAGGAGTTTCCTGGTCTGCTTTTTCTTGGTCATGGGCGGGAGGCTGGGCTGCCTCTCCTGGGGTGACAGTTGGGCACAGAGAGGAGACCAGGAGGCTGGGGAGTGCTGGGGTAGAGCTATCCTGTAGGCTCAGAGCCTTCCCTGCTTTCCCTCTCCTTCACCCCTGCCAGCCAGCTGGTCTCTACCTGTCCCCTCACTCCCTTTCCACAATCCTCTGCTCCTGCCCTTGGAACTCTGGGGGGCGGGGAGGGGCAGTCCTGAAACAGTCTTCTCCTCATTGGCAGATGGTTCAGATGGTTGCACTTGGGACCCAACTACTCACACCAGCTGGAGCCCAAGGGTGCCACGCAGCTCTTTAAAGGAAGAGGATTGGGGACTGGGGTGAGGTACATTCCCAAGAAACTGGAGCATGCTGAGCGTCACGATCATTGGTTTTATGGTTTAATTCCTTTTTCTCTTAGACTAACATTGAAGCTGAGAATGGGTGGTTTGCCCCTTCCCGCCCCATGTACATATGTACCTAGCCTGTTTTTAACGTGTTTTCTCCATGAATGCTTCATCTAGCTCTGCGAAGCTGGTGTCACCTGTGTACGTCGGTATTTGGGCACTTTATATTTTTCTAAAAATGTGTTTTGGATCCTGTACTCTAATAAAATCATAAGTTTCTTTTTAAAAGTTTTTTTTTTTTCAAAAATTTTTCTCCATTTCAAAAAAAATAAGGATCCCTGTTACAAAACTAGAACTTTCGCAATGTTAAAATACAGAATGATTTGGATATAGTGACTTCTTTTCTCTGAATGGCACAGTTCTTTTGTACAATGATTAATAAATGGAACTTTACCCAGAGAAATCCCGCAAAGGGCCCGCCCCAGTTCCTTCCCAAGCCAGGATGCTCAGTCCAGCATTGCGCTGCTGAGGATCCCTCTTCGTAACCCGTCGCCTTTTTTCTTCCCATCTTCCCTTCCAGAGCTTCTGAGAGCGTAGAGGTTTTGGGGAGACCCATAGAGCAAGATGTCACAGCTCGGCTGGGGTAGGTTGGCAGTCAGGTGCCACAAGCTGGTCCTGCGCCTGCGTCCTTGGTTCTTGTCACTGCTGCCAAGCCTCTCTGAGCAGACAATAGAGTAGATGGCCACTGTCTGTCCCTCCCTGGTAGACAGTCCAAGAGCCACAGCAGGTGAGACCTCCATTCTGTCTTGTCGAGAGATTGTCAGCCGTGTCAGACCAGTTAGGCCACAGATAGCGACAATCCTTGGCTCATTAGAGCCAGCGTGAGAGTCTAAATGAGCAGCTGGCCAGGGGATCAACCGCTGTTCCATGTGCAGGCGTCAGCTGAGCCCTGCAGAGCAGGATCTTCCGTGGTGGCCAGTCTCTTTTGGGGGGCAGCCCCCCAAAAGAAATGCAGGGCTTGGCTATGGCTATGTGGCCTGAGGCAGGACCCACTGGCCCTTGTCTGAGTTCTCAGTGGCTACTAACTCTTGGGTGCCGCTGCTCCTGGTCCTCACAATGACCACCTTGTCCATAAGCCTGACCATGGAGCCAAAAAGCTGGGGGAGAAGCGTATCTCGGGTATTCCTGGTTTTTTATTGAATAATCAAACAGGCACAGCCCCTCTGGAGAAGCCCATGTTCTCTCTTGAACAAACATTTCTCTCATCCCTTAAATTTTTAGTGAGATTTATTACTAAAACTATTTTGCTTCACTAAAAAATTAAGATAGGAGCCAGAGTGATAGTACAGCAGTAGGGCATTTGCCTTGCACACTGCCAACCCGGAATGGACCTGGCTTCAATCCCCAGCATCCCATATGGCTCCCCTGAACCTGCCAGGAGTGACTTTTAAGTGCAGAGCCAGCAGTAATCTCTGAGCGCCTCTAGGTGTGGCCTAAAAAATAAATAAAACGAGTGATGGCAGAACGAAGCAAGCTGATGGAGCTGTTGAGAGCGGTGAGGTCAAGTTTGCAGGGTCTGCCTTGCCTCCCACCATGTTTATGAAAGTGGAGACCAGGCCAGGAACCCCCAGGAGCTGACTGGTGCCACTTGGTCACAGTCGCCTCGAGCCAGCTTCTCCTTTGCCCAGCAGCAGCCAGTTTCCACCTGGCATGGCCTGGACCTGCCAACTCAGCATTTGAGGCTGGCAACTGTTTGTTCCATGAGCGAAAGGGTGCGGCTGGCACGGAAAAGCCCTGTAGCCTTTGAGAGGGTGACGCTGGCTCTAAGGGACCTCCCAAAGGGCAGAGCAGTAGGGTGAGGGGAACTTTCTCAGTAATGGGGAGAGGACCGGCTGCTCCCCTTTCAGCAGCCATGTTGAGACCAGGCTCTGCCCCTGGCAGGGCACCTAACAGGAGGGAAGGGAAAGGAGGAAGCTGCCCCCTCCTGTTGCTGCCTGCTGTCCCTATTTAGCTGGGACAGCTGGCATCAGGGTCACATCATTCCTGCCATCCGCTGCACCTCAGCTTAGCACTCTCCAGCCCATCCAGAAGTCAAGGGGACCCCCACAGTGGGGGCACGGATTGGGAGCTACTTTATATGCCCCCCCCACCCCAGACCCACAGCCCTGCACTTACTCACCTTCCCCTAGTCACAGGCAGAGGGCAGAGACCATACCTATTTGGACAGAAATGGAAAAGCTGGAGAGTTCAGAGCAGTGAGCGGGTTCCCCAGATGAACTTGAGTCTGCCCTGGTCCATTCCAAGTTTTGGGGTGTAGGGGCTCAGGAGGTGCTACAGAGTACTGTGTGGCTTCTGCTTTCTGCTCCCAAAGGATTTGGGGGCCAGTCCAAGGCTTGTATTTGTTTTTTATCAGCCCTTGATTGCACTGGCAATGATTCCTTAGCCACTCACCTCTGTGCCAAGACTTGAACTCAGCATTCTTTTCCAGAACTTTCCACTGCTGTTTCCTCCTTTGTCGTTTCTCTCTGCCTCTGTCTCTCTCCCTCCCCACTAACTGATAATACCCTTGTCCCCCCTCACTCTCTCGCTCCCAACTAATTGTGATAGCACCCTAATTTCCCCCAACCACCTTGGCTGTCTCCTGAGGCTCAGCCCCCTCTCTTGGGGGTCCTGGACCCCTCCTGACATCCTCCACAAGAAGTCAGGGATTTCTGGCTCTTGCCCCCCACACCCACACTTGGTCCTGAGTGCCCATTCCTGTCGGAGCTTGCTAGGAGCTCCAGCATCCCAATACATGCTGTTCTTCCCTTTGAGGTCAACCTGGAGCTGCTCATTATAGGAGGTGAAGGGCACTGGGTTGTGGGGTTGCTCCAGGCCCCTCTACAAAAGTCCCGTTTCCATAGCAGTCCTGGAACATGTGCTTGAGCCTCCTCGCACAGCTCCAGAAGTCACCTCCAAGAATAGCTTGGTGTCCCCCGAAGGCCCTGTGTATCCTTCCAGCTGTGACACTTTGAGGCCATGCACCCCCTCCCTTTTGTGGGCCCCCAGGGGCACAGAGCCAAGCCCAGGTGTTATGCGCCCTCTGGCCTGACCTCTGCAGCTCCCTCCCTTAGAAGTTGCATCAGTGGGGGGGCTCCAGTGCTTTGCCCCCTTTTTATTTCCCAGCACAGCCTCAGCCTGTGGTGCTCAAGAGACTCAGGGCAGGGTGGGGGAGAAAGGAGCAAACCATAGCTCCCATCCATCCTGCCCCCATGACCAGGACCCCCCCCCCAACAACCTTCCTGGTCCAGGTCACTATGGTCCCTTGCCTTTATGGTTGCTTCCTGTCAACCTGTACCCCCTGTCCTGTGCCATGCTCCCAGTTCTTGGCACCCCCGGTTTCTCCACATGTGATTTGGCAGCCTTTAGTGAATCTGTGCAGCTATGTGCCAATAAAACTTTATTTACAGAAGCAGATGGTGGGCTGGGTTGAGTCTGAACATCCGGTCTCTCAGCCTTTGGTGCTCTCAGCCTCTTCATGGACTGTTCCACAGCTGAGCTGCTGACAGCTTGGGTGGGCATCTGATGGCCTGGGCCTCCAATACCTTCCTCTCATCATGTCCATCTTCTTTCCCACTTGGACTTGGTATCCCAGTAGCCCCTCACCCATCGCTTACTGGTTATCTTCCAAGTGTAGGTATTTTATTTGTTGTTTGTTTTGTTTTAGAGCCATACCTGGCAATGCTCAGGGGTTCCTCTTAGCTCTGCACTTAGGAATTACTCCTGGCGGTGCTCTGGGAACCATATGGGATGCCAGAGATCAAACTGGGGTGGGCTACAAGGAAAGCAAATGCCCTACCTGTACTATTATTCAGACTCCTTAGCATATATATATGCTATATATATATATATATATATTGGTTTTGGGGCCACACCAGTGATGCTCAGGGGTTACTCCTGGCTCTGCACTCAGAAATCACTCCTGGCTTGGGGGACCATATGGGACGCCAGGGATCAAACCCTAGGTCAACTTCGTACAAGGCAAACACCCTACTGCTGTGCTATCACTCCGGCCCCACCTTAGTATATTTTTGCAAACAGACTTTTGATCTAAAATAAAGTAGAGCGAGAGGCTGGAAAGATAGCACAGTGGGAGGGCTTTTGCCTTGCAAAAGGCCTACCTGGGACAGACCTGGGTTACTGGATACCCCAGTATCCCATATGGAAGCTTCAGGCTTCCCGCTGTTAGCCATCTCACCCCTCCTGATCTCTTTCCCTCTCTCACCTCCTCCACCTTAGTAATCACATCTCTTCACCCACCTCCCTCTCAGGCACAACTTGGAGACATCTTCAGCTCTCCCGCCTCCTCAAATGAGCGCATGCATGCACGACCTGGGACTCTTAGCAAGGCCACAGGGCAATCCATCCAGGATCCAGCTGGCAGCCAGACCTGAGCTGTGCCCAGGAAGTGGGGACAGTGCCAGGCACTGACTTCGCTGTGGTTTACGGGAACCAAACTCACTTGGCAGTGCTCAGAGCTGCCACACACACACACACACTGTGCTACAGTCACTGGGCCCATACCCTAGGGCTGGGGGTGAGCCCCAGCGCCTCAGACCTGCAAGGCATGTGCTGTCCCCTTCAAACTATGTCTGGACAGCCAGCACCCTCAACTTCAGTGGCTGGCTCTGCTGGGGATGGAGGCCACAGATGTCACCCCAGTGAAGTTTCCTTGTCCCTGGACAGTCAAGTCAGTCCAGTCCCCCTGTGCTGTGGTGGCACCCTTCCAGCACCCTGCAGGGAAAGGGCTGCTCTGGCTGGAGCATCACTTAGGGGCCCCAGGGCACTGTTGGTCTCTGCAGTGGGGGACTTTAAACCCCAAACTGGCTGTGCCTCGTAGAAATGCAGGCCTAGGACACCAGGAACAGAGGCTGGACCCTGAGGACTGTATTTGAAGACTACTCTGTCCCCCACTGCTGGCTTCTAACCCCAACCAAGTGTGGGTGTGGTAATGCCACAGGCATGGAGGAGTTCCAGGCTGTGATGTGTTGATTTTTCAGTAGAGTACATGATGGTTTTAAAGACTTTAACAGATGGCTCAGAGATTAACTACTTTCTTTAATATTCAGTCACGGACCAGGTCAATAGCACAGCAGCACAACTGGGAGGGTATTTGCCTTGCACAAGAACTACTGGAGTTCAATCCCTGACATACCCTATGGGGATTACTCTCAGGAGTAATTTCTGAGTGCAGAGCCAGGAATAACCCCTGAGCACTGCCTGGTGCAGCCCCAAAACAATAAATAAATAAATAAATAAATAAATAAATAAAATTCTTTTTTTGTTTGCTTTTTTGGGCACCATAGCCAGTGGTGCTCAGGGGTTACTCCTGACTCTGCACTCAGAAATTGCTCCTGGGGGCCGGTGAGGTGGCGCTAGAGGTAAGGTAAGTGCTTGCCTTGCAAGCACTAGCCAAGGAAGGACCGAGGTTCGCTCCCCCGGAGTCCCATATGGTCCCCCCAAGCCAGAGGCAATTTCTGAGTGCTTAGCCAGGAATAACCCCTGAGCATCAAGCAGGTGTGGCCGAAAAACCAAAAAAAAAAAAAAAAAAAGAAAAAAAGAAAAGAAAAGAAAGAAAGAAATTGCTCCTGGCAAGCTCGGGGAACCATATGGGATGCCGAGAATAGAACTGGATCCATCCTGGGTTGGTCACGTGTAAGGCAAATCCTCTACCACTGAGCTATCACTCCGGCCCCAAAAATAAATGAAATTCAGTTGTGGGAGGCAAGAAGGGGTGATACAGAGATAGTACAGCATGGAGGGCATTTACCTTGCATGCAGCTGGGGCTGGAGAGTTAGTATGAAGGTAAGGCATTTGCCTTTCATGCAGAAGGCCATTGGTTCAAATCCCGGCATCCCATATGGTCCCCCGAGCCTGCCAGGAGCAAATTTTGAGCATGGAGCCAGGAGTAACCCCTGAGCGCTGCTGGGTGTGAGCCCCCCCCCCCAAAAAAAAACACCTTGCAAGCAGCTGATCCGGGTTCAATCCCCAGCATTCCATATAGTTCCCTGAGCGGCACTAGGAGTAATTCCTCAGTGTGGGGCCAGGAGTAAGCCCTGAAGACTGCCAGGTATGGCTCCCAAACTAAACTCAAACTCAGGTATTAGATAGTACTGGAGTGACCAGAGAGATAGAATGGAGGTGAGACATTTGCCTTTCATGCAGAAGGTCGATGATTCGAATCCTAGCATCCCATGTGGTCCCTGAGCCTGCCAGGAGCGATTTCTGAGCAGAGAGCCAGGAGTAAACCCCCGAGCGCTGCCAGGTGTGACCCAAAAATAAAAACAAAAACAAAAAGATAGTACAGGAGATGAGGTGCTTATCTTGCATCCTGCCAACCTACATATATATTCTTCCCAAAGCTTTGCCAGTAGTGAGTGACATGAGCAGAGCCAGGAGTTAAGTAGCTCCTGAGAGGGTCGGAATGATAGCACAGTGGTAAGACGTTTGCCTTGCACGCAGGCAACACAGGACAGACACTGGTTTGAAACCTGGCATTTCATATGGTCCCCTGATCCTGCCAAGAGTGACTTCTGAGCGCCGAACCAGGTATAACTCCTGAGCATCCGGGTGTGACCCCAAACCCAAAAAAAAAAAAAAAGAGTAGCTCCTGAGTACAGTTAGGTGTGGACCCCCCCCAAATAAATGCAGTCATGTATTTACTATTGCAAATAGAATTTCAGGATGCCAATCCCTCCCTAAGTCTGTGTGTGGGTAAATCTCAATAGTTTGCTTAACGTTATCTGTGTTTTACAACTGTTTCTAAAAATCTGCTTAAGATACCTCAAATATCTCAAGTGCATTCAATTGCATTTCTGCCTAAGCACTTTCTACGACCTTCCCAAGTGTTTCCAAGACTCTAAAACATCAAATAAGTCAAACCCTTATATGTAGTAATCCTTAAATGTTAGTAAAATAGTAGAAAGCTGGGCCCGGAGAGATAGCACAGCGGCATTTGCCTTGCAAGCAGCCGATCCAGGACCAAAGGTGGTTGGTTCAAATCCCGGTGTCCCATATGGTCCCCCGTGCCTGCCAGGAGCTATTTCTGAGCAGACAGCCAGGAGTAACCCCTGAGCAACGCCGGGTGTGGCCCAAAAAACAACAACAACAACAAAAAAATAGTAGAAAACTGTTTGAAAACTCTGTGCTCACATAAACCTTCAGCTTCAACACCTGTCCAATAAGTTGGTGAAAAAGCAGGAAACTGAGAACTTATAAGAGAGGGCAAGGTGGACAGTTTTTTTGTTTGTTTGTTTGTTTTTCGGCTTTTGGGTCATACCCGGCAGCGCTCAGGGGTTACTCCTGGCTCTATGCTCAGAAATCGCCCCTGGCAGGCACAGGGACCATATGGGATGCTGGGATTCGAACCACCATCCTTCTGCATGAAAGGCAAACTCCTTACCTCCATGCTCTCTCCGGCCCCCTTGTTTGTTTGTTTTAGGTTTTCGGGTCACACTCAGCGGCGCTCAGGGATTACTCCTGGTTCTGCATTCAGAAATCGCTCCTGGCAGGTTTGTAAACCATGTGGGATGCTGAGAATCGAACCCGAGTCCATCCTGGGTCAGCCACATGCAAGGCAAATGCCCTACAGCTGTACTATCATTCTGGTCCCCAAAGTGGACAGTTTTATGATATGTGTCGTTTGCCATAGGGAGGGGAAAGGTCCAGCTGTAATGGATTATTCAATTAGCTTAAAATGAAATTCTCAAGGCCTCTGGAGATGCCAAATTCCAACATTACTAACACTTAGAATCCAAAATTTCCATCGGTTACTTTCTGCGACAACACAGGGTCTGAAAGAGCAATCCCTGCGCTTGATTTCTTCTTCATCTCTTTCGTGTTCCATCTGATCTACCCCTGCAGTCTTGCAAACTGCTCTGTGGCCTTCCAGAAAGAAAGGGATTTGTTTGTTTGCCCCCAGTCCCCCCAGGATCTTCCACGAATGCTGGAAGAGTCAGATCCCACTCCACACGGGAGCAGGGGTCCTGGCATCTGAAGTCGTACTTGGTCCCCAGTTCACTTCCCACTGATGAATGTTATCTAGCCTTTAGGTATCCCCTGAAATCTCCGACCTGATTTTGCAGCCCCAACCCCATTTCGCTTTCCTCTATAACAGCACTGAAGACAATTACCCAGAAGGAGTTTAAAACTGTCTTTGGGGGAGCTGGAGCAGTGGCACAGGGCGTAAGGCCTTGCGCACGCTAGCCTAGGACAGACCGTGGTTCGATCCCCCGGTGTCCCATTTGGTCCCCCAAGCCAGGAGCGATTTCTGAGCACATAGCTAGGAGTAACCTGAGTGTCACTGGGTGTGGCCTAAAAACAAACGAACAAACAAAAACTGGCTTTGGGGAGGGGCCGGAGAGATACCACAGCAGTAGGGTTTGCCTTGCACCCCAATGGTCCAGGACGGATGGTGTGGTTCGATGCCCAGCATCCCATATGGTTCCAGGAGGGATTTCTGAATGCTGAGCCAGGAGTAACCCCTGAGCATCGCCGAATATGACCCTTCCCCCCCCCCAGAAAAAAAAAACAAAAACAGAAAGAGTTTAAAACTGGCCTTGGGAGATAGTGGGAAGAGGGGTGGGTGCAGAGAGGGGGGCTCTTTGCAGATGAATGGTGAACGCCTTTGCACCCCTCCAACCCCTTTGGAGAGCATTACCCCATCACCCCATCACTCCTAGTCACTGATATTCCACCCCCTGGACAGCCTATGGTGTGCAGGGATGGGGAGATGGGGCGGCCATCCTGGCAGAGCAGGATGGAGCCAGCAGTGTGGACATTTGTGGGAACCCAAAGTTGGCTTCACCCTCAATGCCTGGGGGTGGCATAAGGGAGCTAGTTCTCACCCTGGCCCCTAACTAGCCAGCACAGCACCAGCCAGTACCAATGTCTGGGTACCACTTGGGAGGGGTGGCCGCCTTCTGGGGGGGGCTGACTAGTGAGTTCAAAACAGTGAGAACATGCTTTGGGGGACTGAGATCGCTCCCGTGATGTAGTGGGGTATCCTAGCACCTCCCAGAGTAGTCCTCAACACCCATGGCTTGTCCCCATCTCTGCCCCCATAAACTAAGCACTTCTGTCACTAGGGCTGGATGGATGCTGTTTAAATGAGCCTATTTTCTTTGTGAGTTTTATTTTTTGGGGTGGTAAGCTCACATCTGGTGATGCTCAGGGCTTACTCCTGGCTCAGGGATCATTCCTGGTGAAGGGAAAAGAAAAGGGGGGAATCATGGGAGATGTCAGGGAAGGAACCTGGCTCAACTGTCACTGTATGTTGTCCCTTCTCAACCCAGTATGGGTGTAGATTTGGTAGCTTCTGAGGCTACACTGAGCCCTGCTAAGTAAGACCATATTTTATTAAAAAGACAAAAATGTAGCAAAATCCTGGTGGCTACCTCAATAAAGTAGTTAGGCTATTAGGAAAAAAAAATACTGGAGAGATAACCTGGAGGTAAAGCGTTTGCCTTTCATGCAGAAGGTCATTGGTCTAATCCCGGCATCCCATATGGTCCCCCAAGCCTGCCAGGAGCTATTTCTGAGCATGGAACCAGGAGTAACCCCTGAGTGCAGCCAAGTGTAACCCAAAAACCAAAAAGAAAGAAAGAAAGAGGAAGGAAGGAAGGAAGGAAGGAAGGAAGGAAGGAAGGAAGGAAGGAAGGAAGGAAGGAAGGAAGGAAGGAAGGAAGGAAGGAAGGAAGGAAGGAAGGAAGGAAGGAAAAGAAAAAATACTATAGCCTAGCTGCTTTAACCAATAACTTGTAACTTCTCAATTTATGGGAATATGAGGTCCAGTGTTATAGTATTGATAGATTTGGTTTGTGGCATCCACACTGCTGGCTTCACCCTGCCCTGCCAGGATAGCTTCCTCATCTGCCCATCCCTGCACTCCCCAGGCTGTCCAGGGGGTGGAATATCGGCGACTAGGAGTGATGGGGTGATGGGGTAATGCTCTCCAAAGGGGTTGGAGGGGTGCAAAGGCATTCACCACTGTACTGACCCCATTTTATATCTACAGGAAACTGAGACTCAAGGAGAAGGGGAGTTAAGGTGGCAGTTGCCCAAGGTCTCAAGAAGGGGTGAGACACAGCTGGCCCCAGAGGGTGGAATTCCCAGCAGGAGGCGCTGGCCCACACAGACTTCCCAGCTCAGGCTTCAGATCATCTGTCCCCCACTTCCCCAGGGAGCCTCAGGGAGCAGCAAAGCTTCAGCAACCGAGCAAGCTTCCTCTTCCCACCCCCTCCACCTCTTCCTCCCATCTGCAGTCCCCAAGGGCTTCATGCACCCAACATGGCTCGGTTGGTGCCACCGTCCTAGCTGCGCAAAGTTGCAAGCTGCAATGCCAGGAGGCACTGAGGAGCTGGTGGGTTGGGCTGGGATTTAAACCCCTGCCCGGTGCTCAGCCTCCCCAGAAACCTCAGCGCTCAGCTGAGACGCATTCACCAGGGCGCATAGCGCACGTTTTCAGAAGTTTGCACCCGTGGCACCCATGGCACAGACTCTGAACATCTGCCCTCGAGGTACGCGGGTGTGCAGCGCTCCCCACCTTTGCTAGGTTATTTATAAAAGCCCCTGAAGTCTGGAGGCTCCAACAGGCGGGGGTGTGTTCCCGGGAGGGACTAAGAATAGCGGCGGGGCCTGCCGGAGCTGTTTTCTGCGGCCTTGGGAGCTGTACAGCCCCCTCTGTGCCTTTTGGGGGCAATGTGGGTTTTCTCCAGCTTAGCAACAGCTGCCAGTGCTCGGGCCTCTGGGGAGAGTGGGCTGAACCCCCAGGTCTTGACAAAAGTGCTGGAAAGGGGCAGGAACCACCGATGGTGAGCTGCTTCAGGACCCTGGGATGGGACCAATTCTGCCAGCAGGGAGAAGGAAGAGGCCCCTGCATTCTGCTCCCCTCACCTTCCTGACTCTGGGGAACATCCAACAGACTGGGCTTGAACCCAGGCCTATGGATCTAGGGTTCTTTTGCACCTCTGAGCATTGTAGCTCCATCCCCTTGGACGTGCCATTGCTCCAGCCCCCTTTTTTTTTTTTGGTTTTTGGGTCACACCCGGCTGTGCTCAGGGGTTACTCCTGGCTCTGCCCTCAAAATCACTCCTGGCAGGCTCCAGGGACCATATGGGATGCCGGAAATAGAGCCGGGGTCTGTTCTGGGTTGGCTGCATGCAAGGCAAATGCCCTACCCCTGTGCTATTACTCTGGCCCAGGATAAATCTGTTTTGTTCAGGACTTACTCCTGACTCTGTGCTCACTCCTTGGGGACTCCTGAGGATTGACCATATGGGGCGCTGGGGATCGAACCCACACAGGTCTCCTGCAAGGCAAGTACCTTACCAGCTGTACTATCACTCCAACCCTCTCCTCAAACCCGTGTTTTAAAAGCCAAACCCAGGAGATTTTCTTGTTTATAAGCACATACTAAAATAAAGCCAGGAAAGATATGTGACCTGCCCAAAGTCACCTTCTCACCCAGTTCTGTCTGGACTACCCTCTCTGGGGCCACTGTCCCAAGAGCTCCTCAGGGGTGGGGTAATTTAAAAAGGGGTACACGGGGCCGGGTAGGTGGCGCTGAAGGTAAGGTGTCTGCCTTGCAAGCGCTAGCCAAGGAAGGACCGCGGTTCGATCCCCCGGCGTCCCATATGGTCCCCCCAAGCCAGGGGCGATTTCTGAGCACATAGCCAGGAGTAACCCCTGAGCGTCAAACGGGTGTGGCCCAAAAAAAAAATAAAAAAAATAAAAAGGGGTACAGACCTGATATGGGGGGTGAAAGCCCCTATACCCTCTGACCAGTCCCACTAAGAACCCCCATGCTGGCTGACAGCCAGGGGCAGGGGTGGGGGGCGCGGTCTGAGCCTTGACTGAAAGCTTCAGCCTCTGCTTCAGAAGAGCCCCTAATGCCTGGGCAGGGTCCCCTGGTCCTCAACAACCAGAGCACCCCGAACTCCTCTTGGGCTGAACTGCTGTCGCTCAGTAGGTGAGTAGACATCTCCAGAACATTCTGTTCCTGCCTTCTGAATGTCACCAACAAAGCAGCAAAGCTGCTGCTGTGTCTCCCGGAACAGGAAATAAACTTTCCACACAAGTGGCTCTCGGGACTGTAACCCCTTCAGCCCCCAGGTCTCCACACTCATCACCAGAAGATCTAACTGATCTTTATCTGAGCACACAAAGTCCCCCATGAATTTGAGGGTGGCCCCAGGCCTTCTTCCTCCTGCCATCACATTCTGCCTTGAGGCTCCCCTGGTCACTGAGGTTCTCTGGGAAAATGCCTCCTGGCACCCCTGTTCCCAGGCCCTCTGCAGCATGTATGCTCCCAGTTCCCACTGCTCTCCCCACCACAGGCCCCATAACACCCCCAATGTCTGCACCCTCTCACTGCCCAGAACCTTTCTTTGCCCTATGGCATGGGGGCTGGACCATAAGCCTCTGTCCCTGTCTGCTGGGGTGATCCTGATGGTCCTCTGAGCACAGTCCCATGGTGGGGGGCACTGCTTTCCTCCACTTCATCTCACATCTTGCAGAGGAACCCCCAGACTTATCACCTCAGTAAGGGGGCCCTTAACTTGGAGGGATCCCTGAAAAGCACCCATGACTTTTCTGAGGTGAAACCCACCTTGTTTGCAAACCTGTTCTGGGGTTAACCACTCGCTTTCCTGTCTGACCTTCCTCATCCCTGTGAAGAAAAATAAGTTGAACTGGTCAGTTTCCACCCTGCTTTGAGCCCCCCAACTTGGCTTCCACCCAAAGGGTGCATGGTCAGAGAGCATTCCTTTGGGACACCAGGTGAGAGAGAGAAAATATGCATCAGGCTGCTTCCAGGCTGGGTTCCATCCTCAGCACCCCATGGTCCCCGAGTACTGCTGGGTGTGACCCCCAAACGAAACCAAAGGGCCCCTGGCTTGCCTTTTCACTGCCTCCTCCTGCAGCCCCCAAATCATTTCCCTCTCCCTCTGTTCCCCTCGAAACCTGGAGATGTGCATGTCTGTGTTAATAGAGGGAACTGGCTTTTCCTCCTCTGCTCTGGGTCCTGAAAGAGCAGCTGGGACCCCACCTTTACCCCCCAGGCACCTCTTCCTGTCCCCTTAAGGCAGTGTTTCTCAATTATTTTCTGTCATGCCCCCCCCAGGAAGAATAAAATATTTTTCACGCCCCCCACGCATGACTGTAAATAGTATCTTTATTTAAAAAAAACTTTAACCTGCAAAACAAAAATATATCAAATAATTTGAGCTGATTTTTTAATCAGAGGTAATGTCTGGATTAACGACTACAATGAGCACGTTTTTCAATGCATGGCTTTTTGAAGCGGGGTTTGAAGCAGGACACAGCAGCTTTCAGCTCCAGAGACATACAGAGACATAAACATGGGGCTTAGCTTGTTAGGACAGTGTTTGCTGAGGTCAAACGCGCCCCCCTTTACGGAGCCTCAAGCCCCCCAGGAGGCGTGCCCCACTATTTGAGAACCACGTTCTTAAGGGCATATCTCAGTGATAAATGACCAGGAAAAGGCCCCAGCAGCCAAGCAACTGCTCCCGACTCAGCCTGTCCAGGGCCTCCCCACAGCTCCATTTCACTGTCTGACTGCAGGCCACTGTCTGCTCCAGCTGCCCAGGTGGTGGGCGCTGCTGTCTGCCCTTCCCAGGCAGCCCCAAATTACCCACCGCACCCAGCATATACTTATCTATCACCTGCCTCCCAGGCACTCAGCCGGGCCTTGCTGGGACTTGCTGTTTTAGCAGGAATGAGGGCTCAGGGCAGAGGACTGGGAAGGCGAAGACAGTGAGAGAAGGGGGTGTCCCTGCTATGTCTGCCCCCAAGCCCCACGGCTCTTGGTGAGAGGGAAGAATATTCTCCCAGTCCAGCTTGGGTGAGGAAGACACTGTGAGGTGTCAGGGGTCTAGCAAGGCCAACGTTTGCTGTGGCTCAGGTTCAGGTTCTTTTGGGAGGCCACACCCAGCAGTTTTCAGAGACTTCTTCCTCACTTTGTGCTCAGGCCTGATTTCAGGCTCTGTGCTCAGGGGACACTTCGCGGTCCTGGGGCTCCCATAGGGGTCAGTTGTTTCTTTCTCTCTCTTTCTTTCTCTCTTTCTTTCTCTTTCTTTCTCTCTTTCTTTCTCTCTTTCTTTCTTTCTTTCTTTCTTTCTTTCTTTCTTTCTTTCTTTCTTTCTTTCTTTCTTTCTTTCTTTCTTTCTTTCTTTCTTCTCTCTTTCTTTCTTTTTTTTTTCTTTTTTTTGGTTTTTTTTTTGGGTCACACCTGGCAGTGCTCAGGGGTTATTCCTGGCTCCAGGCTCAGAAATTGCTCCTGGCAGGCACAGGGGACCATATGGGACGCCGGGATTCGAACTGATGACCTTCTGCATGAAAGGCAAACGCCTTACCTCCATGCTATCTCTCCAGCCCCTCTTCTCTCTTTCTTCCTCTCTCTCTTCCTCTCTCTCTTTCTTTCTCTTTCTTTCCTTCTTTCTTTCTTTCTTTCTTTCTTTCTTTCTTTCTTTCTTTCTTTCTTTCTTTCCTTCTTTCTTTCTTTCTTTCTTTCTTTCTCTTTCTCTCTCTTTCTCTCTCTCTCTTTCTTTCTTTCTTTTTCTCTCTCTTTCTCTCTCTCTTTTGGTTTTTGGGCCACACCTAGTGATGCTCAGGGGTTACTCCTGGCCATGTGCTCAGAAATCACTCCTGGCAGGCTTGGGGGGCGACACTGGGGATTGAACCGCTGTCCGTCCTGGGTTAGCTCCGTGCAAGGCAAACCTGCACTATGTCTCCAGTTGTGCCTTTTTTGAGGAATGGTTACACCCTAATATAGCACATCCCTCCATTCTCCACACAGGCAGGAGCCACTCCTTCTCATTCCAGCACAGCCCAGAATGCTGAGGTCAGCCTCTGAGAGATGTAGAATTCAAGAAGCCCCAGTGATAGGTCCAGCACGCCTGGGACCCCTCACTTCCCTCTGAGGATACCTGGGCTCCCTACATTCCCCCCACTCCATCTCACCCAGGCAGACCCAACTTCTCTGAGGTTCTTTTTTCTTTTTATTCTGGATCACATCTAATGGTACTCAGGAGTTATTCCCGGCTCTGTGCTCGGAAATTACTTCTGGCAGGTTGGGGGGGGGGGGGAAACACATGGATGCCAGGAACAAACCAGGGTCAGCCATGTGCAAGGTAAATCCCCTACAATGGCCCCTTTGGTTTTTTTTTTTTTCCTCCCTTAGTTTTTGGACCACACTCAGCAGTATTCAGGGGTTACTTCTGGCTTTGTGCTCAGAAATTACTCCTGGCAGGCTCAGGGGACCTTATGAGATGCCAGGGATTGAACTTGGGTCCTTCCTGGGTCCCCCGGCCTCTTGCAAGGCAAATGCCCTACTGCTGACCTATTGCTCTGGCCCCATTTTGGGTATTCTTCCTCCGAGCTTCCAGCTCATGTACCCAGCGACCCCCCCCCCACCACCTTCGACCCCTCAAACCCTCTCTGCCTCCTCCCCCACCTTCTGCCAAGTTTACCCAGGGCTCAGTGATGGTGAAGTTAAAATAGATTTTGGGCCCCTGCCACGTTTTCTGCTCCTCTGGTGCGCTGGCTTCTTGGACAACAATACAGAGCTGGAAGCTTCCATCAACCCCCTGCAATTTCCAGTAATAGGTCACTATTTATAATATATAAATAATAGAAAAACATGCTGTTGTCCCCGAAAAGAGGCCCCCCTCTCTCCATCTATTTTAAGTAGGCGGCCTCCCTCTGTGCTCAGGCTGGAGCCCCCAAAGAGGAGGCTCAGGCCAATGGAGATGGATGGAGGGAAGGTTGTGGCATGGAATGTGTACAGTCCGGAAGGTTAGAGGAACATACTTCATGAGGACTTATAAGGATCTGGGGGAAATCAGGTACTCTCCAAATCCCTCAACCCAGATAAACAAGAGGCTAGTCCAGTTTTCTAGTTCACTGACACCTTACAGGCTCTCTCTCAGGAGTCAAGGGGAAGTCTGCTGAGGCTAAAGTGACTCTAGTCTCAGGCCTGTCTCACTGGAGATAACAGGACTGGGGGACAGAACCAACAGGAAGAGGGTTCAGCCTGGGGGAAGGAGGATGCACCCCCCCCCCCACGGATGCCACATCCTCATAGATGCTGCAGAGACAGGCCTCTATGCTCCTAAAACAGACTGGGACCTATCAAGGAAGTGATGCAAGGTAAGGGTGATAGGGACTGTCTCAGAGAAGCCAAGGGAACATATCCGCTACCCCAGAAAATGGGGTGCGCTTCTCCGGTTTCTTTGGCCTTAAACCAAGCTGTAGGAGCCAGAATGAGCCTTCAAGAAGCATGGCAGGATCCTGCAGAAACAGGGGTACAGTTGCCTGTGGGGTCCCCCTGT
This sequence comes from Suncus etruscus, assembly GCF_024139225.1. Taxonomy (NCBI): domain Eukaryota; kingdom Metazoa; phylum Chordata; class Mammalia; order Eulipotyphla; family Soricidae; genus Suncus; species Suncus etruscus. The sequence continues at coordinate 24,565,978 of NC_064862.1, forward strand.
GAAGAGATGTCACCAGGGCTCACTCCCCTTATTCTTTTGGAAACGATTTTGGTGTGGTCAGAGGTGAAAGGGAAATATTTGGGATTTGCACGCATTTCTTTTTGTTTGTTTTTTGGGTCACCCTCTGCAGTGCTCAGGGATTACTCCTGGCTTTGTGCTCAAGGGGTCATTCCTGGCAGTGCTCAGGAGACCATAGGGGATGCTGGAGATTAAACCCAGCCAGGTCTGCCATGTGTAAGGCAAACCCCCTTTCTACTATGCTATCAATCAAGCCTCCTTCCTGTATTTCTTTTTGTTTTGTTTTGTGGGGGAGGGATCACACCTGGTGATGCTCAGGAGTTACTCCTGGCTCTGCACTTAGGTTTGGGGACCCTCCTGTTTGGGTCAGCCACATGCAAGGCAACTGTACACTCCACTGTGCTACCACTCAGCCATCCCCATGAAGGAAAAGAATCTGTATTTCTCCCAGCGCATGGGCAAGACGCAGGAAGCCCCAAAACTTGGTGTCTACAGAGCTGTGGGTTCTTTTGACCCTGCTACTAGTCCTGGCTTTCCCATAAAGAAAATGGATCTGGGGTACAATGAGAATCTCAGTTATCGTCATTCCTCTCTGGACACTAACACTGGGTCTATACCCCATTTGGGGTCCCCGGGGTTCTTTTCCTGGCTGCCCTCTGACAGGCTTGCAAGGTGAGAATTAGCCATGCAGACTTCTGCAAGCCTGGTGCTCAGTTCTCTTTAGCTTGAATTTCACCTTGGATCAGGTTCAAGTCCGCAGGGTTAGATAGACTGAAAACCATAGTTTGCTGCTGTTTCTAACTGTGGCATTAAGACAGGGATTTGTCAGTGTGCGGCAAAAGACGGGAGTAGCTGGTCTGGAGTACTGGCTTGTTTGTTTTTGTTTCTTGAGGGCCATTCCCAAGCTGTGCTCGGGGGTGACTCCGGGCTCTGTGCTCAGAAATTGCTCTTGGAAGACCGGAGCTGTAGCATAATGGGGAAGGCATCTTGCCTTGCATGCAGCCAACCCAAGTTCCATCTTATAAGTTCCCCCAGAGCCTGCCAGGAGTGATTCCTGAGTGCAGAGTTGGGAGTACCCCCTGAGCACTTCTGGGTGTGACCCGAAAACAAAACAAAAAAAAAAAATTACTCCTGGCAATGCTTGAGGGATCATATGGGATGGCTGGGATGGAACCCAGGTCAACTGTGTGTGAGGCAAGCGCCCTTCCTATTTCTTCAGCCTTTTTTGTTATGTTTATTTGAGGCCACACCCAGCTGTGCTCAGGGCTTACTCCTAACTCTGCACTTAGGGATCAGTCCTGGCAGGCTGTGGGGAGAGTATGGGGGTGCCAGGGGTCAAAGGTGGGTCCGCCATATGCAAGAGCTGTACTATCTATACTGTAGTACTTCTCTGGTCTGTGTGCACCCGAAAGTGGCAGATACTGACGATCCTCCCTCCCCTTTTGCAGACCCTGTTCTCTATATCTAGGGAGCACTGACAGCCTGGAGCACTGCTGTGAAAAGCTCTTAAGCAGGTGGAGAAGACTTGAGTGGTAGAGCCCGTGCTTAGCAAGAGGGGGGGGACTCTGTCTTAGCTCCCTAGCACTGTCTGGGCCCCTACTGGAAAAGCAAAATGCTGCCTGTCTGAATCTGCATGGAGCCCTCACAAGCAGACAGGGAAACCAAGGCACAGGAGGGTCCTGTCTTGGCCATCTGGCTCAGGAAAAGGGGGAGGGGTCCAAGAAAACCTTCAGCTTCCTCCAGCAGCTTCTTGGCATCTCCTTGGGCTGCTAATCAGCCCCCTGGGAGGAGAGACCCGTTGCCTGGTGACTAAGTGCTTCCCCTTGGGAGGGAAGTGAGAGGGGAGAGCTCACTTCTTGGGGGGCCCTTCTGGAGGGCTCCCCACCTAAGAGCAAATCAGCGGGCTATGGCTGGCAAAGCCCAGCAAAGCCTGAGCATGGTGGGATTGGTTTCGGAAAGCCTTGACCCTGTGAGGGCCTTGGACGAGGGGACAGAGCCCAAGTTGGGGCGGGGAAGGACTGCAGGCATAGCACCCCCACAACAGTCTGTCCACCCTGGTTTGCCTTTGGAGAATCCCAGGAGGGTGTCATCAGAGTCCTGACAGCCCAGTTAAGGGACAGCAGTGACTCAGGGGGCCATTGTTGTTGGAACCTTCCAGATCCCTGCGGGAGTCCAGGCCGGCCCTTGTTGGCCATTGTTTGGCTCCGCCAGAGCAACAGCCTGTATGTATGTGTCTCACCATCATGGAGGTGTCAGGGCTGGGCATGAGCTGTGAGCCCAGGGATAGTGTCCTATTCTTGGTGACCTGAGTACAGGCGACATGAACACAAAACACGCCCTGGCTGTGCTGCCCCAAGAGTGCCTACTGTCCCCCAAGTCTGAGATCAGCTCTCCCTGGCATCTTTGTCCCCTTTTCCACCCAGCTCCCTCCTGGAGTCTGAGCCACCTGCAGAGCTGATGGAGGCTCTTCTGGGGGTGCAGAGAGAGGCACCGGGTGGTGGTGGGACACAGAGTAGCTAAGGTCAGAGGGCCGAGATGAAGGGGTTGTGTAGTGTAGACAGGCTCTGCCCAGACCAACTGCCCAGTTGCCCCCCACCTACCCACCCACCCACCCTCAGCTCTTCCCTGGATCTGAGAGCCAGGAAGGCCTCCCAGGGGTGCTTCGAGTCAGTTGGAAGGACAAAAAGCATCTCCTCAGCAGAAAGCCCTGTCATGTTAGTTGATCTCTTCAAATGAGTCCTTTCCCAAACCGCAGGTGGATGGGTTTTCCGCCAGGATCAAAGGTTTGCCAGCAGAGGTGAGGGATTCCCTGGGGGGTGCTCTGCCCCCACCCCTTCGGGATCTCAAAAGTTAGGGAACCGTTTCACCCTAAATTCCTCCTGGCCAGCCGAGCTTGGATGCTCAGCCCCAGAAATGCTGCCCAGCTCCTGGGCTCCTTCCTCCTCATCTCCCCCACCCCAGGCTCCCCCTCATGCCCCTGTGATCCTCCACCCCCTCAAGTCTCGGGGTTCAAACTACTGCCTGCAGCTGTGTCCTGTGCTGCCCTGGACCCCATCCAGGCATTGCAGGCTACAGGGAGAGGCAATTTGGGGTGAAAATCCGCTCCTCCCCTCAACTGGGTCCTGGGTATGGGTGCTCCTTTCCTAGTGCTTGGGAAGCTGCTGGTGGGATGGGGGGGGGGGTTTCTCTGTGAGCAGAGTCACTCTGTCTCCTCCCTGTATCAGCACACTCAACTCTCTCTACCTGCCTACCCACCCACCCCACCCCTTCTCGCCTGGGAACCTTGAAGGTATCAGGGAGCTCCCCACACCCTGAGAATCCTTCCTGCCCTGGGAAACAGACTCGACCACCTCTGAAGCCCCACTGACTGGCACCGGGGCACCCAGCCTGGCAACGGAACCCACATCCCTCTTCCCAGGAGCTGTGTGTGTGTGGGGGGTTCCCAGCTCACACCCACATCACGATCTCACCCCCAGTTTGTCTGAGTCAGAAGGCGCAGGCGGAGCCCCAAAGTTTGAGAAGCCCTGCACCCTCCCCCCACCATGCCAGCACCGGTTGCACCTCCACTTGGAGTAACCCAGTTCCCTCACTTGAGAACCGACCCCTGGGTGGGTGGTGGGTGGGTGGGTGTCCCTTTGCCCTTCTTCGGGGTGGATGCTCGGAACAAGGGTGCAGCTTTCTTTCTGGGGATGGGGGAGGGACTTGGCTTGCTTTGGCTCCTATTCTGCGCTCCCTTTGCAGTGGAGCCAATTAACACTGGCTTCTGCCCTTCGCCATCTCTTCATCCCGGGGGAGTTTCCCTCTGGGGATGGTGGAGGGCAGGGATGGGGTGGGAGGAGTGAGACCCACCTTTTCAGCACCCAAACTCCACCGCCTGGTGCACCTGTCTGTCTCTCTGCCCCTCTGTCTGTCTCTGCCTCTGTCTGTCTTTCTCTCTCTTTGTCTCTGTCTCTCTGTCTCTCTCTCTGTCTCTGTCTCTCTGTCTCTCTGTCTCTGCCTCTGTCTCTGTCTCTGTCTCTCTGTCTCTGTCTCTCTCTGTCTCTCTGTCTGTCTCTCTGTCTCTGTTTTTCTCTCTCTGTCTCTCTCTGTCTGTCTCTCTCTGTCTCTGTCTCTCTGTCTCTCTCTCTGTCTCTCTCTGTCTGTCTCTCTGTCTCTGTCTCTCTCTGTCTCTGTCTCTCTGTCTCTGTCTCTCTGTCTCTGTCTCTGTCTCTCTCTCTCTGTCTCTCTCTCTCTCTCTCTCTCTCTCTCTCTCTCTGTCTCTCTCTCTCTCTCTCTCTCTCCCTCCCTCCTTCCCAAACCCAACCTGCAAAGCCTGTCCCACCTAGCCGCGCCCCGGAGTGGCAGTAGTGGGTAGAGTCTTGGGGGGTGGAGTGGGGTGGGGTTCGAGTCCCCATCCCCTCCCCGAGTTTCCAGCCTTCCCAGGGATGGGGCACCCCTATTCTCCTAACCCCCCTTTTTCTAAGCCGGCGCGCTCTAGGACCGCAGGGCGCTGCCCGCTGCCACTTTAAGAGGCCGGGCTCTCCAGAACCCCACGCGGAACCGGCTCCCCGATCCGTTTGGACCCATCCAAAGCCAGCGGGACGGCCCTGGGGCCGGGTTCCCTCCGATCGCGCGCGCTCTCCCAGCCCTGGCACACCATGGGCGCAGCGCACTCGGCGTCCGAGGAGGTGCGGGAGCTGGTGGGCAAGACGGGCTGTGAGTATTGGGGGACCCCCGGCCTCAGTTTCCCCTCCTCCTGAGAAAAGGGTTCTTACTGGCCACTGTGGGGAAGCCCCGAGGTTTGGAGACGCGCCCCAAAACCGTTACCTGCGCCCCGCACCTCCCCACCCTGGACACTGCGCAGAGGACGCGCGCCCTGGGACTCAGCACCCTAAAGGGGCAGCCCCGTACTCGCACACCCCGAAGTCACCATCCGCGCACCCCGTCTGGGCACAAACTTTGGAAGTGTGGGAACCCACCCAGGTGCGCCCCAGACCCGTGCCTGGCCTTGGGGGGATGGAGAGGGGCGCGCACCGGTGTTGCCCGGTTTGGAGATTTCAAGGAGAGTTGGCAGCAGGCAGGAGAGTCCAGGCGGACTGGGTTCCCTGGGGTGCCCGGTGGCATGGGCACAGCGCTTGGCCGGTGCCCCACGACCTTCCCGGGACTCTGCAGAGGCTGCGCACCCTGCATTGGTCCTGCCAATGCAGGCAGGGAAGTAAGGCGCCTTGCCTTCTCTGGGCTGCAAAAAGGGGAACCTGACCCTCAGCCCTGACCCGGGGTGGGGCCAGGTTTGGCCTGCGGAAACGTGCTGGGGAGAGGTGTGGACTGAGCCACCCCCCAAAAAAGAGAGTTTCTGGTCCTAGTGGGCAGCTGCCCCGCACCGCTGTCCGGCTGTGTGACCTTGGGCTGGTCCCTGTCCCTCTCTGATTTTTTTTCTCTCTGGCAAGGGGGAACTCTGCAAGATGGGCACAGCTGTTCTTTCTAGGAAGGAGCTGGGTCTGGTTCTTGGGAGGGAATTGAATTTAGTGCAGTATTAGCATCCCAGGTCTGTCTTCATGATACACACAGGAAATGGGGGTTGCCAGGGAGAGGGGGCCCTTCTGATCCTAGATTTCCAGAATTGGAAGGAAATTTGAGGGAGTCCTTAAGAAAGGGGGTGCGGGCCCGGAGAGATAGACAGCGGCATTTGCCTTGCAAACTGCCGATCCAGGACCTAAGGTGGTTGGTTCGAATCCCGGTGTCCCATATGGTCCCCCATGCCTGCCAGGAGCTGTTTCTGAGCAGACAGCCAGGAGTGACCCCTGAGCACCGCCGGGTGTGGCCCCCCCCCCCAAAAAAAAAGAAAGAAAGGGGATGCAGAGTTTCACGTATGTGTTTCTCTTTCCAGTAAGGACTATCTCTGGCTAGAGACACAAAATACAGTGGGGACCCCACCCCCAGTTCCATGAAAGAGGGGGAGGAAGTTATGATCATCTATCTGTCATTGCTTAATGGCCCTCAAGGACTCGGGGAAAATTGAGAAATAAGAACAGTCCCATATGGGACACCAGGATTCGAACCAACCACCTTTGGTCCTGGATCGGCTGCTTGCAAGGCAAACGCCGCTGTGCTATCTCTCCGGGCGCCTGAAAGTAGCTTTTTAAAGAAGATTTTTCTTTGATGGGGAGACCACACCCGGCATATTCGGGGCTGACTCCGGACTGTGCTCAGGAATCAACTCCTGGTGGGGTTCGGGGTGGGGGGCCGTATGTGGTGCCAGGGATCAAGCCTGAGTTGGTTGTGTGCAAGGCACGTGTCCTACTAGCTGGCTTCTCTCAACCTTTTTACTGTAGATTTTTCAAATATCTCACTCTGAGCCATGTGTGACTGTTTTAACCCATTCAGAGAGATTTATGAAGTTTGCTTCCTGGGCTAGAATGAGAGGAAATGGCAATGTACGCTTGCTTTCTTTGGTCCCTTCTCTTATCATTATTATTATGAATTATTACTATTATAGTTTGGTGGCTACTCCCAGGGGTCTCAAACCTTTCTCCTGGCTCTGCACTTAGGGACCACTCCTATTGAGGTTTGGTGAAACCAGATGTCATGCTGGTAATTGAACCCCATGCAAGACAAACCCCCTACTATTTTAGCAGGCCCCTTTTATTTATTTTTGGTTTTTGGGCCACACCCGGTGATGCTCAGGGTTTACTCCTGACTCTGCACTGAGAAATCGCTCCTGGCTTGAGGAACCATATGGGATGCCGGAGATCAAATATGGGTCCATCCTGGGTCAGCCGCATGCAAGGCAAATGCCCTCACGCTGCGTTACCGCTCCAGCCCCCCTTATTATTGTTTTTTATAATAATGTTGTTGGAGGGAGGTGTGCTGGGCCAGCCTGAATCTTCAGGGTTCAGGCACCACCAGGGCCAGACCAGCACTGCTAGGGGCTAAGGGGAATTGAACTTGGGGCCTCATATAAATACTAGGTAAGTGCTCTAGCATTTGAGCTGGCTCCCTGTCTCCAATTTTACTGTTCCCTGCCTGCCATCTACTTGCTGGATGTCTCTGTGGCTGTGTGGACTCGGAAAGGACAGTGGGTGGGTCCTTACCATCTGGTTATGTATGGTGAGGGGATAGAGGGTACTCGGGTTTGGGGTTTTTTTTTTTTCCAGGTCCAGCCTCTCGTTGGGCATAACAAATCCTCTTTTAGGACTTGCGGCATTCCCAGGTATATAAGGGGCCTCTTGTCTCACACCCCAGCATTCAAGAAGGAAAGAGAAGGGGTTTCTGGGAAGGGGCTCAGAGATCAGGGGTGAGGGCAAGTGCCTGCCACTAGCACTCTGAATTTGAACTAGGCATAGTGAAGTTCTGCCTGCAGGGACCCCTGAATACAGACATCCATTCATGAGGGGCCAGGACTGGTTTAGGGGGTCAGATAGGCTGAGGCCAGGGAGAATTATGGGAGGAACAAACCAGCCTTAGTGGGGCCAGAGTGATAGAACAACTGTAGGGTGTTTGCCTTGCATGCGGCTGACCTAGGATGGAGCCAGATTTGATCCCCCGCATCCCATATGGTCCCTTGAGCCTGCCAGGAGCAATATCTGAGCGCAGAGTCAGGCGGAACCCCTGAATGCCACTGGATGTGGCCTCAAGACAAAACAACACAAAACAAAAACCAAAAAAACAGCTCTTGAAAATGAGGACACAAGGGGCCGGCGAGGTGGCGCTAGAGGTAAGGTGTCTGCCTTGCTAGCGCTAGCCAAGGAAAGATCTCGAGACCGTGGTTCAATCCCCCGGCGTCCCATATGGTCCCCCTAAGCCAGGGGCAATTGCTGAGCGCTTAGCCAGGAGTAACCCCTGAGCATCAAACCGGTGTGGCCCGAAAAAAAAAAGAAAAAGAAAAGAAAAGAAAATGAGGACACATGCACTAAGGAGGGGCAGGTTAACAGGAATTGTTTTGTTTTGTTTTGTTTGGAGGCCACCCCTTGCAGCACTCAGGGGTTACTCCTGGCTCCGTGCTCAGGAATCACTCCTGGCTGGCCTGTCTCAGGGTTGGGGTGGACCATATGGGATGCCAGGGATTCAACCTAGGTTGGCCGTGGTGCAAGGCAAGCACCTCCCCATATTGCTATCACTCTAGCCCCCTAATATACATTTTTATACCCCACTGCCCTCTCCTCACTGTGGTGCCAGTTCTGGTGGTGATGACCGGATCACAAGACTGGCTGGAACGTCTGCACTTTTTAGGGGTGTTTTTGGGGTCACACATCATGAAGTTGGGGTGCTTGCAAACACTTCTTTAGTTGCGTTGGCACGTCTGCCCACTAAGAGGTGCATGTCCTGATCCTGGGGCTCAAAACCCCTTGAGCTATAGTGGAACTGGCAGGTGAGTGAGGGTGAGGAGGGTCAGAGCCCATTTTTAATTTTTTACTTTTTTAATTTAATTAATTAATTTTGTTTTTTGGACCACACCCAGTAGTGCTCAGGGGTTACTGCTGGTTCTGCAACTCGGAAATTGCTCCTGGCAGGCTCAAGGGACCATATGGGATGCCAGGGATCAAACCTGGTTGAAGAGGTCAAACTGGGTCAGTCCTCCATAGAAGGAGGAGTCAGCAACGGGAAGACAGGCGGGGTGAGCTGGGTGGGCAGTGGGGAGAGAGCACATGTAAAGGACCTGGGTCAGGGGGACATTGCAGGGATTGTGGTGCTGATGGTCTTCTGGGAGAAGGTGGGAGCCTGATTTAGGGACTCTTGCCATGGGCATCACCTCAGGAAAGTTCCTTATGCTCAATGTGCCTCGGTTTCCTCGACAGTCAAGTGAGGATAGTCACGCTTCCTTTCTGGTTTGTGGGAAGGAGTCAGTGAGTTATAGGCCTTAAGTGGAAATGAGCTTTAAGTAGGATTGGCCACACTTTCAATACGTGTGTGTGTGTGTGTGTGTGTGTGTGTGTGTGTGTGTGTGTGTGTGTGTGTGCTGAAAAATCCTTTTGTTTGATTTTGGGGCCAGACCCACCTACTTAGTGGTACTCAGGAGTCACTCCTGACTCAGAAATTACTCAGTTACTCATAAATCACTCCAGGCAGGCTCAGGGGACCATAAGGGATGCCAGGGATCGAACTCAGGTCGGCCGTGTGCAAGGAAAACACACTCCCTGCTGTGCTATTATTCTGAGCCCCCATCTCTATTCTTTGTGGGCTTCCCCCCCCAAAAAAAAAATCCCTGGCTGCTCCAGGTCCCAGCTTACCCCATCACCTTCTGCCTGGCATCGCTGATTGCCACCCTTGACCTGCTGGAGGCTGTGGGCCACAAACAGACCTGCCATAGCCAGGCTGAGCTCTGGTTCACCCATAGACCTACTTGCTGACCTCCTGACTGGCTGCAAAGCCCCGCGTGTCCTAGCAGCCTTTAAGGCCAGCTTTGCTGGCAGCCCAGGTGGTCTGTGGGTGTGTGACCACCTTACAGGGCAGAAAGGGAGCCAGCACCCCAAAGTGCCCTCTGCACCTCCCGGGTCCCCATTTATGGCAGCCAAGAGTGGGGAGTAAGTAGCAGCCCATGGAGGATTCTGGGAAAGGTGGAGGGGCCTATTTTTTTCTGCAACTCCACACAGCTCCCCCGGGTGTGCGCAGAGATGCCAAGAAGCTGCCAGAAGGAAGAAGGAGAGAAAACAATCTTCCAGATTGCGGGTTCAGACCTCGTTCTAGAAATAGCCGCTGGATACTGAGGGGCCTGGCCTCGGCCTGAGCCCTGCGCCTTTCTCTGGGAGTCCTCCAGGGAGCACTAAGGCACACACTTGAGGAAACGCAGGCTCAGTAATGCCCTATTTTGTGTCAGGGCTCCTGGGAGGTGGAAATTGGGCTGGTCCTACTCTCTGCTTGGCCTCACCCTTGGGGTGCCGGAGGTCTTGGGGGGGGGTGTTAGTCCTTTCCCCAGAGGAAAGATCACTCTCTGGGACGTACCACTTTTTTTGGCCACACCCAGTGATGCTCAGGGGTTACTCCTAGCTCTGCGCTCAGAAATCATTTCTGGCTCGGAGACCATATGGGATACCGGGGATCGAACCAGCGTCCATCCTGGGTTAGCCGTGTGCAAGGCAAATGTTCCCTACAGCTGTGCTACCACTCCCGAAGTGCCACACCCCACAATGCTCAGTGGTGCTTAGGAATCATTCCTGGTGGGCTCAGGGAACTATATGGGATGCTGGGGGAATCGAACCTGGGTTCAGTGTGTCTTACCCACTGTGCAGTTACCTCGGCCCCAAGGTCCTTTCTGTGTCTATCTCCCTCTTTCCCTGCCATCCTGTACACTCTCTCTCTCTCTCTCTCTCTCTCTCTCTCTCTCTCTCTCTCTCACACACACACACACACACACACACACACACACACACACACACACACACACACACACAAAATTGTGTCTCAGTGAATAGTTCTCAGAATTTAATTCCTTTCAGCTGTCCCCTGGCCCTGCCTCACAGACAGGACACCTGGTGGGTCTCAGCATGCCACCACCCCCCCACCCATCTGTCAGAGTCCTGGGGCTCTGGGAAGGCCTGGAGTCCGGGCAAGGTGAGCCGAAGGAGGTACGAGGGGGGGCCCACCCACTCAAACCTTATTACTAATTCAAGAAGCCAGAAGGTCGAGCTGGGGATTTCCGCTGGAGGTAGCCATGGCCACCTTCAGAGCAGGGACAAAAGGCCCTTTGTGGTCCAGCAGGGTGACCTTTGAGGACGGGACAGTTGTCAGAAGTGAGCCTTCCGCCTGGGCTCAGCCCCCTGGAGGTAGAGAGGGTGGGAGAGGCAGTCAGCCTCGCCCTCTGGGTCCCAAAGGTGCCTTCTGGACACCCCCAAACCCACCGAGGCACACCTAGTTCCATGGCTCTGTGCCTATATATAGGGTTGTAGCCCCCCTGTGCCTGGCTCAATTCTGAGTGTCCCCAGCCCCTTCCGTGACCGCCACCTCTGGCTTCTGCTGTGTCTGACCCGCTCCCTACCTGAAAGTCTGTTTATCGTGTTCCAGTGTTTTCTTTATTGAAGTCTTTCCTTTGGGGCCACACCCTGTGACAGTGGCACTCGGGGACAGTTCCTGGTGGTGGCATGGTGCCATTGAGAACCAGGCAGTGGCAGGGCTCGAACCTGTACACCTGCCCAACTGTCTGCATGCAGCATCCACACTTGGGTGAGGAGTAGTAGGAGAAACCCCCTCTTTATAGCAGACACACCCAGCGTCAGCAACCCGGGATGGGGGTGCAGAAAGGCCCCCTATGAAGGCAAGCTTATTATCCCAGTGTCTGCCCCCATCTCTGCCCATCCTCAGTAACACCCCCAAAACTGCCCAAACCTGTATCCCAGAAGCTGCGGCCCAGCCCCTGAGACTCACCCACCAGCTCCATGACATTCTTCTTCTTTGACCCAGTTCTCTCTATTTACAGTGGGACCTGCTGGCAGGGACTGGAGCCCTTTACTCACACGCTTTATACCCCCTGCAGCCCCCCAACATCCCCATCCTTTCTCTCTCTGCACCCTGTGACGGCTCCCTTCAGCAGTAACCTGAACTCCCTCCCGGAAGGGTGGGGGCTGAACACCGGGTCCCTCTGTGCTGCCACCCACGCTCCAGTGCTCCTGATTCTTAGCCTCATTCCCTCCCCCCCTCCTGTTCATCTTCCGTCTTTGCATGGAGACAAGGCGCCTGTCATGTCATTTCTTTCATTGCATAAGCCACCAGCCGTCATGGGCCCAGCACCTCCTCCGGTCAACATGGCAGATGGTTCTGGAGGCGTGGAACCTCCTTGAGCTGTGTGCGACCTTTGTGTTTTCACCTCCTGCTCCTTCCTTCATGTAAAACAGGTGTGAGGAGGACAGGGAGAGCGAGCGTGGTTTGATCCCCGGAATCTCATATGGTCCCCCAAGCCAGGAGTGCTTTCTGAGCACATGGCCAGGAGTAACCCATGAATGTCACCAGGTGTGGTCCAAAAAACAAAATAAAATAAATAAAAATAGGAGCAGAGCAATAGCACAGCAGGAAGGGCATTTGCCTTGCACGCAGCTGACCTGGGTTTGATCCTCGGCATCTCATAGGGTCCCCTGAGCCTGTCAGGAGTAACTTCTGAGCACAGAACCAGGAGTAAACCTGAACACCACCACTAAGTGTGGCCTAAAAAAACAAAAAATAAAAATAAATTACTGTTTAGGGCAAGGCTTTTTCTTTCCATGTCCCCCATATTTTGCTGTGCCTATGCAAACAATTGCCACTGTAACACTGTTTTTGCTATACTTCTTTAACTCTTATCTTTAAAAAAAAATGGAAGAAAAGCTTATTGAACCTTCTGCTAGGCCTTTAATGAGTTAATTGGTGATTCAATGATTTTCAAAAATATACTTGCTACTGAACCTTTTCTTTCTCTTCCATCTCGTTCATTTTTCAAATTTTTTAAAAATAACTTTGCCTTTCGGGGCCGGCGAGGTGGCGTTAGAGGTAAGGTGTGTGCCTTGCAAGCACTAGCCAAGGAAGGACTGCGGTTCGATCCCCCAGCGTCCCATATGGTCCCCCCAAGCCAGGGGCAATTTCTAAGCGCTTAGCCAGAACCCCCTGAGCATCAAACAGGTGTGGCCTGAAAAACCAAAAAAAAAAAAAATAACTTTGCCTTTGTTCTTCCTGAAACAAATGTATTATGATCAAGTGTGTCAATTATGTGATATATTTCCTTTAAATAAATTTAAAAAATGTAAAAAAAAAAAAAAAAGGTAAATTACTGTAAGAGGGAGGCAGTGGGGTGGGCAGTGAATCCGAGGTGGGCACATGCCAAGCATTTGCTTGTGTTCCACATAAATGCCAGCACGTGGCCATTCTGTTATGGCTGTGAAGTGGGGGATGCGGGGGGCGTTGGGAACAGCCAGGCTGCCAGGAGATGAGCAAACACTTGTGAGTGGAAAGCTCGCCCCCTCCTTCCCTGCCACCCAACAGCTTTCCAGGTTGTCCCCTTGCCCATGGGAAGAGAATTAGGCCCCCAAAAGTCCTTTCCCAGCTTCCCCTCCCTGCGGTGAATTCAGCCGCTCCTTGGGAGCTCAGAAAACCCCCAGAGGAACTGGGTGGCTGCAGAAAGCCAGTTAAGGTTGAGGTCTAGGAGAGAGCAGGGGGGGAGAGGGGCAGGGCGGGTCCCCTCCCACGTCATGCACACAAGTTTGTGATAACAACCCCCAGTTATTCCCACTATTCCACCCCAGAGCCAGGGGCATTCTGGTGCATGCAGGGTGAATTCCAAAACCCAGATGGAGCCAGGGCGTTAGCCTGGCATGCGGCCAACTCGGGATGGGCCCAGGTTCGATCACCGGCATTTATTTTATAAATAAAATAAGTTTTATATTTATAAGTGTATTTTAGGGCCAGAGTGATAGTACAGTGGGGAGGGTGCTTCCTTGTATGTGGCTGAACCCGATCAATCCCCGATATCCCATCTGGTCGTTTCCCCCCCCCCTCCCCGAACCTGCCAGGAGCAATTTCTGAGCACAGAGCCAGAAGTAACCCCTGAGTGCCTCTAGGTATGGCCCAAAAGCCTAAATAAATAATGAATAAATAAATTGGGCAGGGGCTGAAATGATAGCACAGTGGTAGGGCATTTGCCTTGCAGACAACCAACCCAGGATGGACCTGGGTTTAATCCCCGGGCATCCCATATGGTTCCCCTCCCCTCTCCCCACAAGCCTGCCAGGAGTGATTTCTGAGTGCAGACAGACCCCAGTGGGCACTTGCTGCCCCATCCCCCCATCCTGGCCAGGCTGGTAAGGTCCAGGGCAAGGGGGCAGGCAGGCAGGAGGCAGGCACCTCCCGTCTGCAAGATTAGTCATTGCTTTGGCTGCAGCCCAGGCAGCCCCTGGCTGCCTCTCCTTTCAGGTCTTGCAGCAGCTGGGGAGCCGGAGGTACCCCGGGATCCTTGCTGAAGGAACATCCCGGTCCCACTCAAAACAGTGCCCCCCCCCCATCTCCTGCCACCTGGCCAAGTGCCAAGGGTGAAGTGACACTCTTTGGAGCTAGAGAGCCTTCCTTCGCCTAAGGCCATACTGCAGCTTGTTAGAATGGAAAACCTAGGAACCGGAGTGATGGCACAGCAGTTTGCCTTGCATGCAGACCCAGGACAGGCCTGGGTTTGATACCCGGCATCTCAAAAGGTCCCATCCCAGAAGGTCCCCCGAACCTGCCAGGAGCAATTTCTAAGTGTAGAGCCATGAGTAACACCTGAGCATGCCAGGTGTGGCACCAAAACCAAAACAATCAAACAAATTGACTTAGCCTAGGGCCAGAATGATAGCACAGCTTAGGGCCAGAATGATAGCTCAGTGGGGAGGGTGCTTCCTTGTATGCGGCTGAACTGGGTTCGATTCCTGGCATCTCTTTTGGTTCCCAGAGCAATGCCAGCAATGATTCCTGAGTGCAGAGCCAGGAGTAATCCCTGAGTGCTGCCAGGTCCCCTCTTCCCTACCATCTTCTAAAAGAAAGTTACCAAAGTCTAGTGACACTAGGAATAGTTGCAGGGGGCCTGGAGAGATAGCACAGCGGCGTTTGCGTTGCAAGCAGCCAATCCAGGATCAAAGGTGGTTGGTTCGAATCCCGGTGTCCCATATGGTCCCCCGTGCCTGCCAGGAGCTATTTCTGAGCAGACAGCCAGGAGTAACCCCTGAGCACTGCCGGGTGTGGCCCCCCCCCAAAAAAAAACCAAAAAAAAAAAAAAAAGGAATAGTTGCAGGGTGGTTTGGGGGCCCTGATGGCCAGACCCAGTTGGAAGTGCGTGAGGCTAGCTAAGCACATGCTATGGGCTCTCTCCAGACTACCCCACATCCTGATTCTTTTCCTTCTCTTTTTCTGGATATCCCTGTTACCCTTAAAAAAACCCTGTATCCCCCAGCCTTGAGTCTTTTTTTCACTTTTGGTTTTGGAGCCACACCTGGTGGTGCTCAGGGTTTACTCCTGGCTCTGCGCTCAGGAATCACTCCTGGCAAGCTCAGAGAACCAAATGAGATGCCAGGGATGGAACCCAGGTTGGCTGCGTGCAAGGCAAATGCCCTCCACTCTGTCTTTTCGCTATGACCCATGAAAACTATCTCTGCCCTCAGCACTTGGCAACCTCCACCCATCCTGGGGCTTGCCAGGCTGTTTGGGGAAGGAGCTGGGAACTTCTCTGATCAGAATATGTGGGGGGGTCCTTCCCTCCAGGTATTGGTACACCCTCATCTCTCGAGTGAACTTCACTTGGCTGTTGGGCAGCAGACCCTGGGCCAGGTTCCTGGCCTGGGATATGAGTATGCGGGTTCCCTTGGTGAAGTCGGTGCCGTTGCTATCTGTGTCATTGGTGATGTGCAGGGGTTACTCCTGGCTATGTGCTCTGAAAATCACTCCTGGCTTGGGGGGCCATATGGGATGTCGGGGGATCAAACCGCACTCCATCCTTGGTCAATGTGTGCAAGGCAAACACCCTACTGCTTGAGCCACTGCTCCTAGTTTGTGGGGTTTTTTTTTTTTTTTAATGTGGTTGGTTGGTTGGTTTTTGAGCCACACCTGGCAACGCTCAGAGGTTACTCTTGGCTCTGCACTCAGAAATCACTCCTGCAAGTGCTCAGGGGACCATGTGAGATGCTGGGCATAGAACTAGGGTAGGCTGTGTGCAAAGTAAAACACCCTACCCACTGTATTCTCTCTCTGGCCCCATGAGGCCGGGCATCTTTGGTGGACTGTTGGGTGCCCTTCGTGAGATGTATTGGGCCTTCATGGATGTGAAAAAAGGCCTTAATAGCTGTTCATCTTCCCCCCTTTCCAACTGGTGGAACTCATCTTTGGTACATCAGAACTTAGGCCGCTTCCTGTTCTGCAGGAAAATTTAGGGTCTCGGCTGGCTCCCTAAGAGACCGTTTGGAGTCCCAGGACCTACATGTGGACGGTGCAGCATTGAGGAGATACAGTGGGGATTGGGGACCCTGCAGAGAGCAGGGGCATGTGCTTCTTCTAAGTGGGTCTGGCTGCCAGCATCCCCAGCCTTTTCCGATGCTGGTCCTGCTGCCCATTCATCCCGCTCAGCCATCTGAGAGCCTCCCCCATTTACCCAAGCCACTCCCCTCTTTTTCCTGCTCTTTCCTACAGAACTTGTGGCTCCCTGAGCCATTTTGGAGAGGACTTGCCAGGATTTCCCCCACCCCAGCTGCCTCATCATGACTAATGGGGTCATGGATATAGAGATGGGTCTGCGGGGGGGGGGGGGGGCTTTATGAAGGCACCCCAGCCCCATGGACTATGGAGGGAGCAGCCTCAGGCCTGGGAAGCAGGGGGGCACTTGAGGCCTGTTTCTCTGTCCCCCCAATTTCTCTTCCCCCCATCACTATCTTTGTCTGCTAGGTCCATGTGACTGTTTCTTCCCTTAGCAAAGCAAGACCCCAGGCAGAGAGGTGAGAAGGGATGGAGCCCCCAAATCTGCATGCAGGCACTGGGCATCCTCCCCCCCCCCCCCAGTAGACGAGGCTTTTGGGTCACTGGCAGCCACAGTGGCTCCAGGCCTGGCTCCTGTCCCAGAGTTCTGTTGTGCCCTGCAGGGTGGCCTGGCTGGCTTATTTGCCTTTTTTGGTGACAGCCTGCTGCAGGGTCAGGCCCTGAGAATTGTGTCCGGTGCCATCACCCCCACATGGAGGGTGGGCAATATGCATATGTGAGTGTCTGAGAATGGTCTGTGTGTGAATGTATGTAAGTGTGTGTGTGTCTGAATAAGTGTGTTGGTCTGAGTGTTTGTGTATATGTCTGTATAAGTGTGTCTGTGTGTGTCTTTGTGTGGGTAGATGGGAAACTGGGATGCACATCATCCAGTAGTGATGCATTGAGGCATACACAAAGGTACAGTCCCGTACACATTTCTCCACCCCTCCCCAACACTCGGGGTTTACATTTTCATCCTAAAATGCCATCAAGGGTTGAGAACCCACTTCCACTGTTGTGTATGTAAATATTTTAGGGGATTACTATGTTACTCACCCTAAACTAATTGGTGATTGTGCCCTACCCTAGGGTGTGACCTGGCATTCTGCCCCCACCCTAGGGTAGTACCTGATTCTGCTTCTACCATTGGTTGGTATCTGATCCCACCATTGGGTGATACCTGATTCTGGGGGATAAAAACAAGGGTCTGTGGAAGGCCAGGGCTTTTTGGCTGGAACTGCGGCTGAGTCTTTGGACTTCAGTCTTGTCCACCGAATAAAGCTAATATTTCCATGAGCCTGACTGTCTTCGAGCTGTTTACCCGCCGTTTCACCTCAGAACCGTCGACTAGACAGGGTGGCAGACGTGTGCTCCGAGCTGGAAGAGAAAGGCCTCATCCTCCATCCCTCCATCAGTCAACCTCTTCAGGGGCTGACTTGCAACATACCACGACAACACTCTCACATCGACGAGATCCAACTTACCTTCTCTGCTCAAGGCACAGAAGCCACTCACCAAAAGGGGTGGTTGGGAGGGAAACAGGAAGCAGAGATGCCACCTGCATGCTGCCCTCTGTGATCAATCAGCCCCCCACCTTCCCTTGGCAGCCACATCCATGGGTGCCTGAAGCCTGTTGGTTTCCATGTCAGGACACTCCGTGAGCACATTTCTTTCTTTTGTTTTTTTTGGGCTTTTGGGTCACACCCAGCAATGCTCAGGGGTTACTCCTGGCTCTATGCTCAGAAATCGCTCCTGGCAGGCTCGGGGGACCATATGGGATGCCGGGATTCCAACCACTGACCTTCTGCATGCAAGGCAAGTGCATTACCTCCATGCTATCTCTCCGGCCCCGTGTGAGCACAATTCTGTTTCTAAATAGTGCACATATCCTCGTGTGTTGCTCTGTCTCATGTTGCATATATGAGGTTCTGGGTTTAGTCCCAAGCACCACACACACACACACACACACACACACACACACACACACACACACACACACACACACACAATGTATCTATGGTTGGGTCCTTTTCACGAGCAGTGCTCAGAAACACCAAGGGCTCCTTGAAGTAATTCTCAGCCAGCCAGGCCTGCCATCCAATGTGGGGTTGGTGGGTGCACTGCTGCTTAGAGCCTGCCGTGCTGGAGCCTACTGAAAAGAACAGAATCAAAAGCCATGTTTGTTCTTCGAAGGATGCTGGGCCACCCCTGGGCTGATCCTGATATCCTGATTCTTTGCTCAGGAACAGCTCCTGGTGATATGTGGGCACAAAGCAAATGCCCTTCCCACTGTACCATCTCCTGAGACCAAGATGAAATCACCTCACTGAAATTTTAATTTTTTTACCTATTTTTTATTTTGATTTTTTTGGGGTTTTTTTTTTTTTTTTTTTTGGCCACACCTGGCAGCACTCAGGAGTTACTCCTGGCTCTGTGCTCAGAAATCGCTCCTGACAGGCTCAGGGGACCATATGGGATGCCAGGGATCCAACTCGCGTTGGCCGCATGCAAGGCCTTACCACTGTGCTATCACTCTGGCATTCCTTACTGAAAAAAAAATTGGGGGGGGTTGGGTCACACCCAGCAGCGCTCAGGGTTACTCCTGCCTCTATGCTCAGAAATCACTCCTGGCAGGCTCAGGGGACCATATGGGATGCCGGGATTCGAACCACCGAACTTCTGCATGGAAGGCAAATGCTATCTCTCCGGCCCCTCGCTGAAAAATTTTAACCTATTCAGTCTCAAATATTGTTTGATCATCTCTACTCGATACAAGGGCCATGTGAGGCACCCAGAGACAGATTGAGCATGTGCTTAGTGCTCCCTAAGGAGCACCACAGGAAGCCACCCCCTGGTCCAGAGCTGGAGTAACCCCTGAGAACTGTCACAGCAGGGTCTGGGGCAGCGGCTCCCTAGCAGAGCTGATGACTATGTGCTGTAGCAGGCACTATGTGGGTTTGGTCCCCGCTGGAACCCAGTGCTTGAAAGTGGGCGTGTTCTAGCACATTCCAGCCCTATTTTGAACACCGCCTGCCAAGGGTGTCACAGAGTTACAGTGCCAGGGTGTGACAAGGTGACAAGGATTTCCCTCCCTGCAGCTGCGCATGAAGGAGGGGGTGGAGAATCCTAAAACCCAGAAAAACTTGTTGGCATAGTAGGTGGGAGCCCTGCCCTGTCCCTAAGGCAGCTGCGACCACAGAGAGGAGGAAACCAGGCTGCTGAGCAGGGCCTCTGTGGGCCTTGTGTGGCCCATGGGTAAGATAGACAGATTTAGGGGTACAGTAGTGAGCTGGGGGGGCCCAGAGCGGAGGTGCTAAATTTTGGGGCTGAACTAAACTCTTGGGCCAGAGGGGAAGACAATCTTCCTAGCCTTCCTCAGTCAGTGGGATGGATAGAGTGGGGGACATGCGTTCATATATGTATTTGTGTGTATATGCATGTATATGTGTGTATGCTAGCATGCATGACACATGTCTGAATGATCTACGCCCAACACGAAAGTGATTGCAAGTATGCAACATGTATTGTATGTACATGTCTACGCATATGTGTGTTGTGATTTTCCTGTTTCATTTTTTTTTCTTATTTTGCAAACGCTAATGTATGTAAATTGCCTTCCATTTCTTCAATCCTTCTTGGAATTGTGGATCAAGCAGGAGAGACAAAAATACCCATGGACCAGATAAAGGTCATCAGTGGGCCACATGTGGCCTTCAGGTTGTAGTTTGAGGACCCCTGCCTGAGCTAGATGTAATGGCCTCCAATGCTGTATTTCTGCCCATGAAAAGCTGGTTTGGAGCAAGGGTCGCTGTAGGAAATCATCCAAACAAAGCTGAGAATAAAATACGCATGGCCAAGTAACAGTCTGTCCCATCAAGCTGAGAGAAAGAGAAAGAGAGGAGTGATAGAGAGAAGAGAGATAATGAGAGGAGAGAGAATAGGAGAGAGAAAGAAGAGAAAAAGGAGAAGAAAAAGGAAAGAGGAGAGGAGAGAGAAAGAAGAGAAAGAGGAGAGAAAGGGGAGAGAAAAAGAAAAAAGAAAGAAGAGGGGAGAGAGAAAGAGAGAGAAAGAGGAGAGAGAGGAATAGAGAGGAAAAGGGAGAGAGAGGGGGAAGAGAGAGAGAGCTGTGTTGTGATTTTTGACATGCTTCCCTTCACAGGAAGCCAGTTATTGCACTTATGATCTGCACACCCTTTTCTGTCTGTATGGTGAGAGACCAGACATCACTAGAACAAGGGTCAAACCAACTCAACCTTGCTGGGGCCCTCCAGCAGGCAGAGGGTCAATGCCTGGAGCACAGCTGGCTTCGGAATGTTGGTAATGAATGGTCAGTGCCACAGTTCTTGTTAATGTGATAAGGCGCATTGACTATAGCTGAGTGTAAGTGACACCCACATTTGCCCTAGTCTTAGATGTGCCTCTAAATTAGTTTTGACGAAGAAAGGATGAGGGATTCCCCAAACACTGACCTTCCTGTGTCTTCGGGTAAGCTCTCCGCTCACACATCCCCTTCATCCTCTATGCACACAAAAGCCGCAAGTTCTAATAGTCACCTTTAAGCATTTAGAATAGTCTAGACTTCTAGAACATTCCTCCTACCCACCCATGTTCATTTTCACGTCTCCCCGTTTCTGAATTTTCATTTGTTTACAACATGATAGAATTCTAGGGTTGCTTCAGCATGGAACACGTTCATGGCAGCCCCCCCCCCCCAAAGTGGCAATGTCCTCCCTGCCGGAGCTCCCCCATTGCTCCCACCCCCTCCCCGTTCTCACTCATAGTCTACATAGTTTCACCTAACTTTAGGAATTAGTTTGGTCTGTTCTGGCTGGTTCCTTATCTTTGTGTGAGGGTGAAGGGTGTTGTTCAGGGGTTATTCCTAGTGATTCTCCCAAGTGGTGCTCAGGGAGACCATAAGCCCTGCAGGAGATTGCAAATAGGGTTACAGGATAAGACAAGTGCCTTCTCTCCTGTACTTTTCCCCTCTGTCCCCTTAAATTATTTATTTTGGGGGTGGGTGGGGAGAGGGGAGGTCCACACCTGGCCATGCTCAGGGGTTACTCCTGGCTCTGCACTCAGAAATCACTCCTGGGAGGAGGTGCAGGGGATCCTATGGGGTGCCAGGAATCCAATCTGGCGTGTCCATATGCCAGGCAAGTGCTCTACCCTTCGTGCTCTGGCTCCAGCCCTTAACTTCTCGTTTAAGCATCTGTTTGTGTAGAAGGAGATTCCTGCAGCACAACGGTGTCTCCTCTGGATTCTAGCATAGACTCGGGGCCAGGTTGCTTTCTAATTCAAGAGCATTGTCTGGGGCTAAAGAAATAGCACAGCAGTAGGGCATTTGCCTTGCATAAAGCCGATCCAAGACAGACGGTGGTTCGAATCCCGGCACCCCATATGGTCCCCCATGCCTGCCAGGGGTGATTTCTGAGAGCAGAGCTAGGAGTAACCCCTGAGCACTGGCGGGTGTTACCCAGAAACCAACATAAATAAGTAAACAAACAAACAAAAGAGCATTTTCTGCCTCCCAAAAAATCTTGGGAGCTATTCACCATGACCAGCCCTAGTCTGTCCTCCCCAGCCCTGACAGCTACAGGGACCCAGTTCTTTGTGATAAACGGGCCCCCTTGGTGCCTCATAGTGCACTCAGGCCACCTTTCCTTGAGCCCAAAGTTCTTACGGAGGGGACATGTCTTGTTTCAGGACTGTCACCTATCATCAGGATTCCAACTGGCAACCTGTATTTTTTCTTGTTGGCATCTGAAGGCAGGATTAAACTGACCCCCAACACCCCCCATGTGCCCCGCACTGAGCCCCACCCTGGTTCCGAGTGTGTTATTAGCTCTGTAATTGGTACCTGAGTTTTGGGAACCGCCTAGGATCGCTCTGAGGGAGGGAACGAGGTTTGTCCATAAAACAAAAGTCACTCAGGGTGTGGGAGAGCCACAGGGACAGCCCTGGCTTGCAGGAGCCCTGGATCCTGACTCTAGCACCAATGCCCAGCCTGCTGTGAAACCCTACCCCCACCCCCAACAAGCAAAAACCCTCACTGGTTTGACCGAACTAAGTGAGTTCAAACCCTGGACTTGGCTTTCAAGTTCAGTGACCCAAAGAAGTTCATTGCCCACTTCTGGTTGTTCACTAAAAAGGGGGGACATTGGTGCCTTAAAGGTGGGGGGCAGGGATGAAGAGATAGTATGGAGGTAGGGCATTTGCCTTGCACGCAGAAGGATGGTTTGATTCCCAGCATCCTATATGGTCCCCTGAGCCTGCCAGGAATGATTTCTGAGCGTAGAGCCAGGAGTAAACTCGGAGTGCTGCCGGGTGTGTGATCCAAAACCAAAACAAAACAAAACAAAATTTGTGATTCTAGGGGCTGAAGATATAGCATGGGGATAGGGTGTTTGCCTTGCATGCAGAATGGTGGTTCAAATCCCAGAATCCCATATGGTCCCCCGAGCCTGCCAGGAGCAATTTCTGAGCTAAGAGCCGGGAGTAATCCCTGAGCGCAGCCAAGTGTGACCCAAAAGCCAAAAAAAGAAAAAAAATATTTGTGTGTGGAGTGTCCAATGTGCTCAGCAGCTGGTGATTCCCAACAGTGCTCAGGATTTACCCTGAGCTCTGTGCTCAGTCATCATATCACTCCTGGCAGTGCTGGGGATTGAAATTGAGTTAGCCATGGGGTAAACCAAGTGCCTTCTGCTCTGTACCATCTCTTCTGCTCAGACATGATCTTTTTATAGGTTTTGTTTTTTTTTGCATTATACCCGGCAGTGCCCAAGGCTTATCCTCTTGGCTCTGCACTTAGGGATTACTCCAGGTGGTATTCAAGAGACCTTTATGGGGTCCAGGGATCAAACCCAGTTTGGCTATATGTAAGGCAAGTGTCTTATCTGCTGTCCTCCAGCCCAGACACGGTCTTTTTTCTTGAGCTCTGACACTCCCCAGCCCTGAAAACAAATGGCTATTGTAATTGGGGAATAGCTTCAGATTTTCTTTCATCATGTTCACTTATTTATTTTTTTTTATTTTGGTTTTTGGGTCACACCCGATAGTGTTCAGAAATGCTTAGAAATCATTCCTGGCAGGCTCGGAGGACCATATGGGATGCTGGGATTCAAACCACTGTTCTTCTGCATGCAAGGCAAAAACGCCTTACCTCCATGCTATCTCTCTGGCCCCATGTTCACTTGTTCTGTGTATATTTATATAATGTATATTTATATTTTATATATCACATATATTATTTTAATATATTAGTTTATATATTCTACATATTTTACATTGTTTTCTTTTCAACATTTTATATATCACATTAATATATAATGATATATGAAAAATAAATGTTTATGTTATGTATATTTATATAATATATATAATTTTTCCCAACATTGAGTTGTGCTGTTTTGTAGCAGCTTTTCTTTTCTTATGGGTGAGGAAGTCACACATGCTATTTTTTTGGGGGGGGCACACCCAATGGCGCTCCAGGGTTACTCCTGGCTCTGTGCTCAGAAGTCACTCCTGGCAGGCTTGAGGGACCATATGGAATGCCGGGAATTGAACCAGGTCTGTCCCAGGGTGGCCGCATGCAAGGCAAACACCCTATTGCTGTGCTATCGCTCTGGCTCACACATGCTGATTTTGGGGGGGTGATATGTGACTGAGGATCTAGCTCCAGGACCTGGAAGCTAGAGTGATAATTCAGTAGAGAACCTTGCAGGAGGATATCCTCTTTGGTCTCCCGAGCACGACCAGGAAGGATCCCTGAGTACACAGCCAGTGAGCCAGCCCTGAGCATTGCTAGGTGTGCCCCCGAATAAACACACACACACACACACACACACACAAGCACACATATGCACAGGGCAGACAACCTCATTGCCTAGAACCTGCCAGGTCCCACCTTAGCTGTCCTAGGATAGAAGCCTGGTCCTCGAGGAAGCCACTTACCACAGTCCTCCCATGCTGAGGCCTTTGAAGGGGCCAGAGGGTCTAAAGGCAAGTCCTCACCCCGTCTTAGGAGTCAATTTTGAGACGCCACAACTTGAAGAGTCTAAGGACTTCCTCAATTTTATCTTACTGAAGCTGAGATTGAGTTTTCTTCCGCCACCGTGAAATGAAATGACACAACTGCTCCACCGCCTCATCCATCAGAGCTGTTGCTGCAGCCATCCGGACCCCTTTTCCTTTTCTCCCCTCCTTCCAGCACATTCTTGATGGGTCCTGGAGCTCCCCACCCTCTGCTTCCCAAACAACTCCAAATCCAGGATGAGACAAAGCCAGGAAGCAGAGCCTGGGGGTGTTCTGGATAGGGAGACATTCGTGGGTGTGAATTACTGCTAAGAACAGGGGCGTTTAGCCCCCCAAAATGATAAACAGAGGCCAAGTCCATGCCTTTATCCTGGTGGGTGGGAGAAGGCAGCAGAGCTGGGGATGTGAGAACAGAGTGGGGATCTGGGTGGGAGGGGGCTCTGCTTACCCCCCCAGGGACTCCCCAAAGCTGCCTGTGAGCAGCCAGTGATGCCCCACTTTCTCCTGTTTTTCAGTCTCCTGCGACCAGATCGAACAGCTGCACCGGCGTTTCAAGCAGCTGAGTGGAGACCAGCTCACTATTCGGTAAGGCCTAGGTGGGGTGCGGGGACCCCCTTTCCATCGCTGCCTCCTCCCCCAAAGGTTGGCGAGGTTCAGCCTGACCCTCCAGCCGGCCACGCTGTCTCAGCCAAACCTGCCACTGCAGCTTTTGTTCATAGGATCTCTTGAGGACTGGAGGTGCTGGAGGGAGCAGAGAGGAGTGACAGAAAGGGGGTGCAGGGTCCTCCCAGCCCCTGACTACCTCACACAGAATGTGCTGAGACCCAGAGAATTCAGGGGCTGCTTGGACACTGGGCTTGTGGCCAGACACCCCGGGCATCCAAAAACAAATTTCAGGTTCTTGGGGTTGTCCCCCACTTCTTCAGGCCATATCCCAAGTCTCCCACAATCGTGTGAAAGATACGTCTTCCCGGGATATTTTTTTCTTTTCTTTTTTTTTTTTTGGGGGGGGGCACACCCAGCAACACTTAAGGGGTTACTCCTGGCTCTGCACTCAGAAATTGTTCCTGGCAGGCTTGGGGGACCATATGGGATGCCGGGGATTGAACCCGGGTCTGTTCCAGGTTGGCTGCATGCAAAGCAAATGCCCTTCTTCTTCCTCTGTGCTATCGCTCTGGCTCCCTCCCGGGGGAGGGAGGGACTGTTTCTGAGGATGCTCATAGACCGAGTGCTCAGAGAAAACAGGGAGTCTAAGACCCCAAGGGGGTCAGAACCAGGTGTGTCAAGGGTCTAAGTCTGGGGCTTGGTGGTCCTCTTGGAGCCTGTGAAGCTTGGAGCGGGGCTGGAGCAAATCTCCCAGGGAGCAGGCCTGGGGCTCTCCTGGTCTTGGGGTGGAAAGTTCCTTCTCAGTAAACAGTTTTATGTTTCTCTCAGTGAAATGAAAACGACTGTGGAAACAGGTCTGTAACTTGACCTGGTCTTGTCTGTCCCGAGGTGGTAGTTAAGCCAGTGGAATCAGAGCTCAAAGACCAGTGCTCCCCGGAAGCCCAAAGTCCCTGCAGCCTCCTGCTTGTGCTTCTAATCCTGCGACCGAGGCAGAGTTAGAGGCTGATGTGGAAGCCTCAAGCCCCAATCCCAAGGGACTGGAGGGACTCAAGTCTGGAAGCAAACGCTGACACAGGAAATAATCCACACACGATTAAGAGATAAAACAGGTTCAGGGGGCTAGAGCAATAGCACAGTGGTAGAGCATCTGCCTTGCACACAGACGACCCGGGACAGACCCAGGTTCGATTCCCAGCACCTCATATGATCCCCTAAGCCTGCCAGGAGTGAATTCTGAGCTCAGAGCCCAGGCTAAGAGAGCCACCGGGTGTGACCCCAAAACAAAACTAAACACAAATTAACAATTATACTGAATAGGGTGAAGACTGGTTCTACCAACAAGAGGCAACTGGGATGGAACCCCGTTAGTTCCACTCATCAAGACACCCAGCTGTGGGCCTGGAGAGATAGCATAGCGGTGTTTGCCTTGCAAGCAGCCAATCCAGGACCTAAGGTGGTTGGTTCAAATCCCAGTGTCCCATATGATCCCCCGTGCCTACCAGGAGCTATTTCTGAGCAGACAGACAGGAGTAACCCCTGAGCACCACCGGGTGTGGCCCAAAAACAAAAAACAAACGAACAACAACAAAAAAAAAAAGCCACCCAGCTGGAAATGTGTGTGTCTCTAGGGTCCTGGTAGACTGAATTTGGGGTGCTGTATTGGGGGGGTCATGCTCTCCTCTCTGGAGGGCTGGGCTCCCTTGCTGGTTGTGACAGGGGCCCCATCACCTCATCTCTGGGCCTTGTTTTTTTGCCTATAAAACGTAGATCCCGCATCACCCCTCATGGGCCTGGGCCTTGATCTGTCGTGATATGTCATGTTCTTCTGGGGTAGCGAGACTTGGACCCAGGAACTCGTGGTTGTCTCCAAGGCCCCCCCTTTCCTTGCCCCAGGCCTGGACATGGCAGGTTTCCCAGCTGTGGACTGGTACTGGCACCTCCTGCCCACTCAGTGAGTGTGGGGGTGCAGGGCAGGGCCAGTAGGAGGTACAGCTGGAATCAGTTTATGGGGGTGCAGCTGCCCCACCCCGCTGGGCTGCCTTGGGCCTGAACTCAGCCTCTGCAAAGGAAGGTGCAGGCACTGGGTGAGACCCCAGTACGAAGAGGTGGCACCCAGGGGCACCCCAGTCAGTCATCCTGCACCAGATGTTTCTCTGTCTCTGCCTCAGTTTCCCTTCCTTAAATGGGGGCAATGCCTGCTCATGGGGAGGACAGTCAAGAACCTGAAGCATGGAGAAGCCTGGCCCTGCTCCCCGCTCCGATTGCAATGAAGCTATCATGGGGGTTGTCAGTGCACAGTTGTCGCCAGCAATGCAGGCTGTGATCCCTCAAGCAACCAAAACTAATAAACAACAACAAACAAAAATGCACCAAGACTCAATGTGGGGCAGCGGGTCAGTTTGTGGGTTTATCTCATTGAGTCCCTCACCCTCCATGTCATAGACTGGAAACCCAATGGCTTTGGATATAGGGGAGCTCATGGGACCACCAGAGTCTTGGAGGGGGGAACTTTACCCCCACCTGGAAATGGATGGGCTGGATCTGCCCCAAACAAAAACCAGGACCTGAGACCCAAGTGTGCTGGGGTGTGTGAAGGAAAAAATTCCCACTGCAAGGCAGGTGCCTATGAGGGGAAGTTCAGAGGACCGTGTGAACTGTGGGGATACCTGGGGGGGGGGCATCCACATCCATCCTGAGCCCAATTTTTCATCATTGTTGAAATATCCACTCCCCCATCTCGCTTTGTTACTCCCTGTGCCTACCCGGGGTCATCGCTTGGGACAGTTTGGGCAGCCAAAGAAAAGGGGGAGCAGAGCAGGAAGCAGCCTGAGGACAAGGATCAGCCTTGTGTGGGCTAGGCAGCAAGATGGGAACTTCCCATGTCCCGCAGGACCAGTTTGAAATCCACCATCTCCTGCTCCATTTTTCTCCATCTATGGCTTCGTTCAAGTCCGATTCATAGGATTATGTCCTGCCTGGCTGGGCTCCCAGTTCTGCTTAGATTCTCCTGACCCCTGACCTCAGCCACTGACCCCTGACCCCAGCCCCTATTCCCTGACCCCCACCTCCTCACCCTACTAGTTCCTAAACCCCCTGCTTCCCAGTTATGCTCTTGCACAGGAGTTACTGTGCCTAGGCGCTGGGTGCAGAAGTCCGTTTTCTGACACCTTGTGCCTCAATTTCCCCGGCCTGGCCTTAAGGTGCTGATGTACTTTCCTGCTTCATCCAGGAGCATTCAAGGACCTGCTCTCGAGAATCCTTGTCCACTTGGGCTGTGACTCCGGGCAGGTCTCCCCAGCTCCCATAGTCTCCTGACCCTGAGTCTTGCATGGGGGACATCACTCTTCTGGGGACCCATGAGACAGGCCTCCTGGGGGAAAGCTGGGAGCAGAACCTTAAGTCCAGAGGACCTCCATGTTCCCTTCTCAGAGACTTCCTTCCAGGTCTGCACACCTGATGCGTCCTGATGACCTGGCCTGGAAGGCGGAATAGGGGTGTCTCTGAGCCCCCAGAATGAGGTGCATGCATACACCTCTCGGGGCTGTTTTTATGGGATCCACTAGGTTCATACAAAGCATCTTGTTGCTTTCCTCTCAGGAGGTGAGGAGGTGGTTGGGGAGTGTTCTCCCCGCCCCCCCCCCCAGTTTTGCGGGGGGTGCAGGATGGAGACATTTGTCCCCGATGATGACGCATGTCCTCTCATTCCTCCCTTCTGGCACGGCTGAACCCAGCAAGGAAAATTTCAACAACATTCCTGACCTGGAGCTGAACCCCATTCGTGCCAAGATCGTTCGTGCCTTCTTCGACAACAGGTGGGGGCCTCTTGGGACAGCCCCCCACCCCTGGTGGCCTCAATCCCATATGGCTCCTTGGGAAGGGTGTGTCCACGTGACTCTGGTCCCAGCTGGGCTGCTGGGGGAGGGGGACTCTTTCCCTCTCTCCAGATGTTCATGCTTGCCAGCTGTGTGAACAATAGGTCCCTGAATCTGGGGGTGAAACAGCTGCTCTGGGGAAGCTGGAGAGATAACACAGGGATGAAGGTGCTTGCTTTGAACATGTCAACCCCCCCCAACTCCCCATCCCACTCCTGATGCCAGGTGTCACTCCTGAGCACAGTTAAGCATTGCTCTTGAGCACTGCCTTGTGATTACATTTTTTGAGCACCCCCCCCCCCCAAATAAATAAAACAGGGCCAGAGTGATAGCACAGCGGAGTGTTTGCCTTGCACCTGGCTGACCTGGGTTCAATTCTCAGCATCCCATATGGTTGCCCCTGAGCACTGGTAAGAATAATCCCTGAGCACTGCTGGGTGTGATCACCCCAAAATAAAAAAAATAAAAAAAGTTATTATTTGGGGGATCAGGGATCTGGGCTCTGTCTAAGGGGTCCAGATCAGCTCATGCTACTGCTGCTGCCTGTTAGCTGGGATAGGTAATTTTATTTTATTTTAGTTTTTTTGGGGGTCACACCCGGCAGTGCTCAGGGGTTACTCCTGGCTCTATGCTCAGAAATCACTCCTGGCAGGCTCGGGGGACCATATGGGATGCTGGGATTCAAACCACTGGCCCTCTGCATGCAAGGCAAACACCCTACCTCCATGCTATCTCTCCAGCCCCAGGTAGGGCTACTTTTGAGTTCATTCTTTTGTAAAATTTTCTTTTATTTTTTTGGCCATACCTTGCAGTGCTCAGGACTTACTCCTATCTCTGTGCTCACAAATCGCTCCTAGCAGACTCAGGGACCATATGGGATGCTGGGATTCCAACCACCGTTGGCTCTAGGCCAGCCACTTGCAAGGCACCTATCTCTCCAGCCCATAATTCTTTTATTTTTTATATTCTATTCTATTTATTTACTTAATTTTGATATTGAGCCACATCTGGTGGTGGAAATACCTGGAATTACTCCTGGTGGTGCTCAGGGGACCATATGGGATGAACCCAGGTTGGCCTTGTACAAGGCAAAAGTCCTACCCTCTGTGCTATTGCTCTAGCCCCTTGAGCTCATTCTTCTTTTCTATTGCTCAAGCCTCAGTTTCCCTCTTTGTAAGCTTTTCAGAGCTGAGCTCAGAGTGTTCAGATTGGGTGTCCTGTGAGATGAGATGCCTTGAGGCTTTAGGAAATGGCAACCACACAGCAGAGCGGGCAGACTGGCCTGCAGTGTCCAGGCGGGGTGGCAAAGAGGGAAGTTGGGGCGCAGGAGGGCACGTTCTGATGGGTTCTGAGCTGTGGAAGTCTCATTGTCCAGCTCTAGTTCTGTAAGGGTACCCTGTCTAGGACACAGCACCCTGCCTGTCCTTGGGGTACACCGTGACTGGGTCCTTGAGCAATTTCAGAAGATGCAGAGGCTTCATCCAGGCCTGAGGGCTATAGTGGTCCCATGTTGGAAATGGGGTTGGAGAGCAGGGAGGGCTGGTTCCAGGCATTGTGTCCTGGTTTTTCTTGTTTTTATATTCTCTTTGTCTTTTGGGGGGGAGGGCCACACCCGGTGTTTTTTGGGGGGACCATGTGGAGCAGTAATGTAATCTGGAGCTCCCTGATACAAACCCCATTGAACTCTCCCAGCCCTTCTCATTGTCTAAGGACCACACATTGGCCAGTGGGGACCTTGGGGGGCACCACAGAGGGAAGGGGCTGAGGCCACCAGTCTTGGCCTTGCTGAACTGGATCAAGCACCCACCTTCCTGAACACGGCCACATGGTTCCCAGCTAATCTCCCTCTCTCTGGAGGCTACAGAGGCCACCAGGCCGGATACGAAGGGCAGTGACCATGGGGCCCGATAAACTGGGGCTATTTTTACCACAGTGAATTTGGTCTGTCTCTGGGCAGCACGGACCCTAGATAATCTAGCCAGCCTGGGGGTGGGACAGTACCCTGGTGGAAGGTTTTTGAGGGAGGTGAAGCCAGCAGGAGAGGGTTCCCCAAGTCTGGCACACACTTGGTGGCTTAGATTTGTGGGTTCCCTCTCTATGGAGCTCCTGGGGGAGGAAACATGGGGAGAGGGGGGGAAGAGAGAGGAGGAGGGAGAGAGGGGAAGGAGGAGGAGAAGAAAGGAGAAAAAGACAATAAAGAAAAAGAAGAGGAGGAGAAAGGAAGAAAGAAAAATGTCCAGGCAGGGGCAAGGGCAAGAGGGAAACTGAGGACATAATTAATCAAACCCTAAAGACATAGACCCACCCTCCCCACAAGACTCTCCTCAGTCGCTTATAAACAGCCAAGTCTGAGAGAGAGAGAGAGAGAGAGAGAGAGAGAGAGAGAGAGAGAGAGAGAGAGAGAGAGAGAGAGAACACGCTGGGGCTGTAGCTCTCCTCCCTTGGACAATGGCCAGTGGCATTTTCCAGGAGTGCTTTCCGCTGAGATGGGCAGTCCTCGGCCTGTCAGCTGCCACCAGGCTGCAGAAGGTCCGAGATACAGGGGCCATCTCTGGCCACTGTTCCCTACTCACCTCTTAGCTATTGGCATGATGCACACATCCACACACATTGTGCCCTTCACCTGCATGCATGATGCTGTGCTCCCTAACCCCACCTGAGTGGCATGGCCATTCCTTTGGTACTTCCAGAAAGGCATAGTCGTGGGCACCCCCAGACTGCTGGGTCTGTGTGGGCCCCAGGGTGGGCCAGGCACTACAGGCAGCGGGCATGTTTCCCGACACAGTTAGGAAATGAGTTTCTTCACTGAAGTCTCAACACTGCTAGGAACACTTCCACAGCCTGTCTGAGAGTGAATGGACACAGCCCTGTGTCTGTGACTTGGAATTGGGGACCTCAAGTGAGGATCAGGGACTGGGGTTCACTCCCAGCAATGCTTGGCCAACTAAATCCAACGGTTCAGTGCTGGGTGGGGCCTGAGGATGTAAAATAGCTGGAGTGACTTCTGCAGGAGCTCTGGGTGAGAGGAGGGAGCTCCTGGCCACTCTTGGCCATGCTTGGGATCAAAAAAAGGTCCTAGCATGAAAAACATTTTTTCAGAACGCCTGAAATTAAAGGTGCTCTCCCTACCCTTCCTTCCTTTCTTGGCTGTGAGTTGACTTTTTGGGGTTATATGCATGGTTGCAGTTCATGGTGGCCCCAGAGAGGTCATCCCATGTGTGCTGGTGATCCCATGTGTGAACCTGGGCACCTGAAATCTAGTTTTCCTCTCATGCCTCCTTATCACCCAACTATTTTTCCATTTCCCCACCCCAGTTTTACAGGGGTTCACCTGGCAGTGCTGGAAATCCATGGGGTGCAGAATGAACTCAGGCCTTGGGGCCACATCCTCAGACCCTGTTTACCTCCACTACTTTGAACCATGAACAACCAAATAAAAATCCTTCACAGGCCAGGCAAACCCAGAGCTTGGCCCCAGAGCTGGGACTCAGTGCCCACCCGTGCCCCTGGATCAGGACTGGCTCCTGGGCGGGAGGGCTCAATGCTTCTAGTGCCACCCACAATGGGATCACCCCCTCATTTCCCACTGTGGACCCAGATCT
Organism: Suncus etruscus; assembly: GCF_024139225.1. NCBI lineage: Eukaryota > Metazoa > Chordata > Mammalia > Eulipotyphla > Soricidae > Suncus > Suncus etruscus. Next base: position 24,598,016 of record NC_064862.1, read on the forward strand.
ACGTGCAGTGCTTCCAGAGAGTCAGACCCCAGCCCTCCACGCCTCTCTCCTCCAGGAATCTGCGCAGGGGTCCCTGTGGCCTGGCTGACGAGATCAATTTCGAGGACTTCCTGACCATCATGTCCTACTTTCGGCCCATCGACACCAGCATGGACGAGGAGCAGGTGGAGCTGTGCCGGAAGGAGAAGCTGCGATGTGCGTGGTCCCCACCTTGTCCCCGGCCCGCCGGCCTCCGGGCCCAGCACATGGGCTGATCCAGCCCCCCCCCTCTTTCCTCTCTCCTTGCCTCCCCCAGTTCTGTTCCACATGTACGACTCGGACAGTGATGGGCGCATCACCCTAGAAGAGTACCGCAATGTAAAGTACAGCCTGGGCCCTTCGCCCCTTGTCCCAGCCATCACTGGGATGGACCCTTGTCACAACCTGCCATGTTCATGGGAGGCATCATTGGGCTCTGCCCATGGCCACACCCCTCCTCCTGGTGACCACGCCCCATAGGGGCATCCCCTTTCACCACACGACCACACCCTCATGGGGCTATTACTGCTGTGACCACGACCACACCCCTTCCACCACATGGCCATGCCCCATGGAGCTGTCACTGCTGTGACCACGTCATCATGCCCCACTGGGTTATCCTTGTTGTGGCCAAGCCCCTCTTATGTGGCTACGCCCCCGACAGAGGCCACCGCAGGGCAGGGCCTTTACCTCCGCGTACCCCCCAGGTGGTAGAGGAGCTGCTGTCAGGGAACCCACACATCGAGAAGGAGTCTGCACGATCCATAGCTGACGGTGCCATGATGGAGGCCTGCCAGTGTCTGCGTGGGCCAGATGGTGAGCCCCGTGCCCAGGAGGGTCCCCAGGACCCTTTGCTTACCCCTGCAGGTCTTGTCCCGGTGACAGCCCATTTGACACACATACACACACACACACACACACACACACACACACACACACAACCGGGGTGTGGGGGATGTGCTCAGCTCCCCTAACCTGGTTCCGGGCGGGTAGCAGGCTTTGGAGACTGATAGGTAGCCTCATAGATTGCCATTGGCCAGCTGGCTCTGCCCGGGGCACTTCGCAGTAGTTAATGTTGGAGCTGAAGGCTGGGTAGGGCTGACGTGGGGGCCGGGTAGGTGGGGACAGGGAGGGATCAGCACAGGCCCTGCAGGCCAAGATATACAGGAGACCCCACTGAGGCCATGGGACGCTCACACCAGGACCAGGCAACTGACAGGCCATGGAGATGCCTGCTATGAGCTGGCCACTTAACTGTCCTTCCAGGAACCAGACAGTGCTCTAGGGTCATCGAGTTGTCAGGGCACCCCGGTGTCTCCCCTCAGCTGGGTCTTGAGAGTCAGAAACATCTGCATGTGATCAGGTGCCCAGATGTCTCCGTTAGCATCATACGTGGCTAGTAGGGGGGGGTGTCTTGAAAACTGGCATCTCTCCCCAGCATGGGGATCGTGTGTCCTCAGAGGCTGCAGGTGGGCTGGGCACCCCTGGTCTCTTCCCCTAGGGTTGCCCATGCTTGGATTTTCAGCCTTGTACTGGTGGGGAAACTGAGGCACGGGACAAGGAGTTTTTGGGGTCCAAAGGCAGCAGTTGATGCTGCCTGGTCCCTGGACCAGTGGTTCTGAGGTCCAGGCCTGGGACCTTCGGGGTGGGACTGTGGCTCTCTAGAGGGGCTTCGTTGTGCCCTGGGGAGCCAAGTGTTTCTCCCAGACACTGAAGGTCAACCAGGGGTGGGCACTGTGGTCACGACTTGTCTGTATCTTCTGCCCGCTCAGGCTCCTGGCAGGGTAAAGGGGCTCCTAGCTTGGGCGGCATTACCCTACTCAGCAAACCATGTCTCCAGGATCAAGAGGGGGCTTGCTTATTTTTGCCAGGCCCGTCACCCCCACTTCAGTCCACATAGGGCCGGGCTGATGTAGAGGGTCATTGCATTTTGTGGAGTGATATCTCTAGAGATGCTTGCACTGGGGCCACTTTCTGGGGACTCAGCCTACTGCTCTCATCTCCTCCATCGGGAACAAGGTTCACCAGCCCATGTCTTCCAGCACCCCAGGACCAGGGCTGGAAGTTTTTTATTTACACTTGAAAAACTCAAGTTTCTGTCATTTTTTTTTTTTTTTTGGAGTTACTCCTGGCCCTGTGTTCAGAAATCACTCCAGCAGGCTCGGGAGACCATATGGGATGCCGGAATTCGAACCACCAACCTTCTGCATGAAAGGCAAATGCCTTACCTCCATGCTATCTCTCCGGCCCCTCAGTTTCTGTCTTAAAGAAGGAGCCCGGATGCAAGGCACGGCCTTGGGGGTGCAGCTGGGAACACAGTGGAGTGGGCAAAGGTGGCCCCAGTCAGCCTTGGGTGACCTAGGGCCTGGCTCCCGGGGTGTGTGTGTGTGGGGGGGGGTGTGTGTGCTGCTGTTTGCTTCCCCCATCAGAGGTACTCTGAGCACCGCATCAGTTCAACTCAGTCACTGTATTTCTAGGTGTTGGAGACCAAGAGTTCAGAGGCTGCCCCGGAGGGGAAGAGGGGGGGGGGGGACAGTGAGTGACAGAGTGAGGGCCCTGCAGAGAGGCCCGGACACTATCAGTGACTCACAGCAGGGTACATAGGTGTTCCCCTGGGCTGGGAGCCTTGATCCAAATTGGGGGTTTTTATCAGTGGGTGTGACAGGGCAGTGCCCAGACCAGAAATGGGGCAGAGGGGATGGGGGGGGGTCCAGTCCATTTCTCTCCTGACCTTCTGGGGCTCTGTGAAGGAAGCCAGCATACTGGACTTCGGGGTTCAAAGCTAATGGCTTGGAGGTGGGGTGAGGAAGCCCAAATAAGCCCTTCTTGCTGTGGCAACTTGTCTTTAGAAATTGGTTCACGGGGCTGGAGAGATAGCATGGAGGTAGAACATTTGCCTTGCGCCTTGCATGCAGAAGGACAGTGGTTCAAATCCCGGCATCCCATATGGTCTCCCGAGCCTGCCAGGAGCGATTTCTGAGTGTAGAGCCACGAGTAACCCCGGAGCACTGCCGGGTGTGACTCAAAAAAACAAAACAAAAAATATTGGTTCACGGATCTGACTGGGAAAAGCCCATCAACCCTTTGCCACCTTTGCCAGAGGGCTGGGGAGTCCCCTCACCTGCCCCATGTTTTTGATTGTTTTGAGACCACATCCTAGCTGCGCTCAGGGGTTACTCCTGGCTCTGCGCTACAAAATAATCTCTCCTGACAGGCTCAGGACCATAGGGGTTGCCAGGAATAAAACCCGGGTCTGTATCGGGTTGGACATGTGCAAAGCAAAGTCCTGCCATTGTGCTATTGCTCTGGCCTCATGCCCCTGTGTGTTCTATCTGGGGGGTCCCTTCACCTGCCTTGTGTGTTCTTTCCTGGGAGTTCCCTCACTGTCCCCATGTGCTGTCCCCCAGGAGCCTGACCAGGTCTACGAGGGCATCACCTTCGATGACTTCCTGAAGGTGGGTGTCAGGGACACAGTGGGGGTGTGGGCTGCAGAGGGCCTGTGGGGAGTCCACCCCCCCCTAGGAGACAGGCTAGACTGGCATGCAGGGGTACCCTGAGATAAGGGCCCATGGTTGTCTTGCACACAGCCTCAGGCTAGGTCTGTCACCTCCGGCAGAGCAGAGAGGTACAGCTCGAATGTCCCCAGTGCAGCTGGCAGCAGGCAGGGCTGTTTGGTCCCACCAGGCCTGACCTGCAAGCTTAGGGGCATGGAGGTTCAGTGTGGCGGGTCTGGGGTCTGCCTCTGCACTGAGGCCCTCATGGGCACAGGCTTGCAGGTCCCTAGGGCTCAGGAAACTCAAGAGCAACCCAAAGGGGGTCCGGCCCAGATGTAGGTTTGTTTTCTGGTGATCGGTGGCTCCAACAAGTACTGGGCTTATGTGGGCTTCCCGAACTCTGGGGGGCTCCCTGTAGCCTGGTACTGAGCTGGAGTCTAGGGTTTAGATCCCACAGGGACTTTGGATGGGTGGGTTGGACCTCTTCCTCAGAGGGGTCTCAAAATGCATGGCCTGCATCTCTGTGGCCCCTGGGGGCAGCAGACAGGGACCAGGAACTCTCCCAACACCCTCCCCATGACCGTTCTCATCCCCAGATCTGGCAGGGCATCGACATCGAGACCAAGATGCATGTTCGCTTCCTCAATATGGAGACCATCGCCCTATGCCATTGACCCAAGCCCCGGGCACCCCTTTTGCTACTTCCTGCTCCTGTAAATAGCCCAGAGGTTGTTTTTATCTCCAATAAAACCACCAAGAGGTTTACTAAAGGCCTGGGTCGGTCTGTTCTTGGAAGGAGATCCCCTCCCCCCCCTTTCTGTTTTTGTTTGCTGGGTGAAACAGGACAGGGCAGGAGGGTGACATGAGAATGGCCATGAAGGGGGTTAGAGGGGCCTGGGTGCGACCCTTGGGGTTGGCCCAGGGGAACTGGAGGAAGACGATACCTGGCGGTGGCTCCTTGCACTGACCTTGGGCTCCATATCCCTTCAGCTTTTCTGCCAGGGCACCCACCCACCCCCTGCGATGGTGGCATGAGATTGGGCTCAAGGGAGCCATTCCTGCTGCTCCCCACACTGTAACATCCCTGATTTTCAGCTGGATGGTAGAGGGGGTGCGGACCCCCAGGCTGACATCTTCTAGCTGGGCCATGAGCATCTCAAGCTAACCAGGCAGTGGTGGTGTTCCCAACTGCAGCCCCAGGATCCAGGCTGATCTGAACAAACAGCCCCTGCCTAGATGGTGGTTCAGCCATGGGAATGGAGGCCCTGAGAAGGCAGGGAGGGAGTTGGGACGTGGGGATCCTGGGGTGACAATACCTGGGGAGCAGGCTGCCCTTGCCCTCCTCTCCAGACTCTTGCTCACAGTGGGCCCAGCTTCCAGTGGAAGGTTTGGGAAACTGCTGTGCCCAATTCTTGGGTAGGGGGGTGGGATGGGTCCGATCCTCCCAAGTAGAGGTGCCCCCTCCTGTTTGTTTCAGGCCTCCCTGCACCAGATCAGGGGGAAGCTCTGGCTTCAGCCTTCCTGAGATGGACTCTTAGGGGGAGCCAGTGCTGGAGGTTGCAGCACCCCTTGGGGTACCCCATGTTCTAGGTGTTGTTTTTGCTTCTAAAGCAAGGGAAATGGCCAGAATTGACTGACAGGGCTCACTGCCCCGTAAAAGCTGGGTGACTCCTGTTTGAACAATAGAGGCAGAGGGGTGCAGCTCAGAATGGGGATCTTGGGGTACCCACTGGCAGGTGGCCAGACATGAGCTGGATGGAACCTCATCTGAAGCAAGACTGTCTCTTCCAGGGGTGTGTGAGGGACGATGGGGGAAGGGAGGGACAAACCTTGCAGGGGCCAGGCAGAAACTGGCCCTGGGGCGGTCTGTCCTACACCCACTGGCAGTTCCTGCTAGGAGTGGGCACCCCTGTCCCACCAAGGAGAGTGAGGGGAGTACAGTGTTGGAGTGTGGGCAACAGGCAGGGAGGCAAAAGCCCAGGGCTGTGGGGGTCTGAGGGTGGATGCAGCTTTGGGCACTGAGGCGGGAATTTTTCTGTGTCATGCTGGAGGTAGGCGGTAGGTGAGTCCAGGCTGGGCACTGTGGATCCTACTGCCCAGCAGGGTCCCAGACAGCCTGCCCTTGTGCCCCCCCAGGCCACTGGAAAGGCACTGCTGGATGTGCCATCATCAGAGGCTGGTGACTGTTCTGTGCAGCTGCAGAGTTGAGGACCAGCTTCTGCCATAGCACTGTCCCAGCAGCGGCTCCTTCTCTACCTTTCTCCGATACCCACAGAGGACCTAACGACCCTCATTAGGAACCTGAGGATGAGGAGGAACGCCTTGGGCACAACTCACTAGGCTTCTAGGTTCCTGCATGAAGGCCCCCCGGGGTGAGGTTCTGGGGAGTAGTACAGGATGTTGTCGCAAGCACACTGGGCTGAGACGAGCCACTGGAGTCATAAATGTAAAAAATTTACTATTTGAGCAAACAGTAGAAAGTGAAAGTCACAGGCTGGTTTAAAGACCTGGGGTTTGCCCCTGGAAGCACCCACAGTGGCACATGGTGATCTGATAGGCTACAACTGGGGGTGACACAGGAAAGTGAGAGATGACAGGCTCCACCTCGGGGCCACAGGGTGGGAGGGAGGCTGGTAGGCCGAGGGGTGAGGAGCCCCTGTCCCTTCCGTTCATGGGAATTTCTTCCTGGTCTCGTGGCCTGCCAGCGAGCACAGCCTCCTCCCAGGTGGAAGCCTCTCAACCCACAATGGCTGCTGCGGTCTGAGGGAAGCGTGCTCTGCAGTGCTTACCAACTCTTCTCGGGAGCTATAACTGCCTCCAGGGAGGATGCGGGGTGCCGCTGGACCCAGAAATCCTCTCCCTGCCCTATCAGGCCGAGGGAGAGGGAGGCCGCTTTCCAACAGTGGGTGTTACCTCACCTCCTGGTATGGCCCACACAGGTCAGGACCCACAGTTCTCCCATGGAAGAGGCGGTCACCTAGGCGTTTTTTTCCTCTCTCATCACCCCTCTTAGGGGCCCGCGTCCATCACTCAGGGGTCCTGTCACCTGGGGTTCATGACCCCACACGGGGTCACAGCGTCGAGTGTGGACTCTCAACTGTGGCAGTCAGATCAGGAGATCTGAGATCAGAGGAGAATTCTGAACAAAGCACATAGTGATAGAATGGGAGAGTCCCTGCTGGCCTGCTGGAACACGAGTACATACCTGACAATGTGGTGCCAGGCCCTCAAGTTGGCACTGTGGCTGCTCTGCAGCTCCTAGCCTCCGTCTCCACCCCACATTCAGCGGGGCAGAAGGTAGGGAGTATGGGGTTTGTTTGGGGTACAGACAGGTTTTCAGCAGTGACACTGCAACCAAGGCCCAGTCTGGAGTCACCGTAGAAACCTCAGAAAACACTGTACTAAGGCTTATTTGGGGGCAGGAAAAGTCCCCTCCTTTGGTCCCTAACTCTCATAATGGCAGAGACTAGCCTGGGGAAAAGGGAAAGAGGACCAGGGATCCGATCCACCCAGAGCTGGAAGGAAGGAAGGAGGAGTTGGTGGATGGTGCTCAAAGCTGTGGGGAGAGGGGAAAGCCCAGAATAAACAGGCCGTGGCTTAGCTCAGTGTCTCCACCACTACCCCATGACTGGCCCTACGAGCTGTCAGAGGGGAAGGCCAGTGCCATGTCGTAGGTGTAGCCAGCCACGGAGTCGGAGGCTGCGCGGCAGATGGGCACAACACTCTGGAAGGCCAGCTGGTCCACGGCAAAGGCGTAGGCGTGGATCAGGCCGCGGTGCCTAGGGACAGCGAGGATGCAGGCAGGTCAGTGTTGGGCCCCCTCTGCCTTCTGGAACCTGCCCTTATCCCGAGCTTGGGACAGACAGGCACAAAATGGTCTGAGATGGGGTCAGGGAACACGGGAATGGGCAGGGTAAGGGACTTGGGGCCCAGAGGATGCCAGAAGAGGCTTAGGTGTGCTGATGCATGTTCTGGGGTCCTGGTAGCACTGGGTTTGGGTCCTTCTTTTTTGGGGGCCACACCCAGTGGTGCTCAGGCTCTGCAGAAATCACTCCTGGCAGACCCAGGGTACCATATGGGATGCCGGGAATTGGCCCTGGGTCAGCTGCATGCAAGGCAAACGCCCTACATACTATCACTATACATGCTATCACTCCGGTCCCAGGACCCCTTCTTAAGACTGTAGCTGAGAGTGAGCTGGAAGGGAAGGCTCCAAGCTGCACCCTGGACCCTGGCAGTCGATCTCTTGGCTACGCCCTTTCCCTTCTCCATCACAGGGACTCATTTCAGAAGTCCTCCCAGGGCCCCCCAGGCTGCTGACCTCCGGTGCGTGGCAAAGTTGTCCAGCTCAGGGTTTCGAACCACCCGCTCGTAGGGCACGTTGGCTGTGATGAGGCTGTGTTTGTTGAACGCAATGTGCCGCACTGGGTGTCTGCAACAGAAGGGGTGCTCAGCTAGGGGTCAAACATCCCCGACCCACCAGGGTCTGCAGGGCGGGGGAGAACCCAGGAGTCCTGGGGAGGGAGGTGAATGTGGGAGCACAGGCAAAGTTAGAGCACTGAGAGGGGAGCAAGACAGGACCTGGTCAGCAGTTAAAGAAATGGGGATGGCAGGAGTGGGGGGTGGGCAGAGGAAGGGCCCTCAGGCAGGCTCGGTCTAGAGAAGGCTCTGGCAGTTCCCTTCCCAGGGGCTGCAGGGGGCAGGGGCAGCCATGGGACCCATCCTAGAGGTCAACTAGGGGTTTCCTTTAAGATGCATTTTGAGGAGTCTGGAGCATCAGAGTTTTTTGTAGTCTTATGGTGCCATCTGGTGGCAACTCAGTGCATCTCCCAGGACTTAGTCAAGGGTTTGGGGTCCTAGCTGGGGAATCTGTACAGTGGGGAGTGAGCCTGGGGCAACTGGGGGTGCTCTCAAAACTGCAGGCCAGTGCCTGGCGTGGCCACTCTCAGACCGCTGGGCTGCAGTGGGGCCCAGGCGCTTCCAGTCTCAGTGTCCTGGGCCCTGGGGTGAGGAGGGTTCCTGGCCCACTGACCTGGAATGCACCTCCCACAGCTTCTGGCTCATGCGATAGTCCCACACGGTCACCAGGCCCTCCTCGCCACCGCTCACGATCTTCCAGTCGTCCATCTGCACCGCAGAGACGCCCAGCTGGTGGGCTGACAGTGACAGGGCCATCTGGTCCATGCGGAGGTCATGGACACGCACCCTGGATGAGGTGGGGGGAGAAGAAAGGAGACTGTGGGGTCACACTTGGACAGTCTCGGGAAGGGGGAGCCATGGGAGAGTCACACCTGGGTGGCCAGGGAAAGGGGGGAGCCACTTGGATGGGTGGGTGGGGGCAGCCTGGAGGGGCCTCCCATGCATAGATGAGGGGCCTCATCCCTAGGGGGCAGTACCAAGGGAGAGAGCAGCGTCTCCTCCTGGGCTCCCTTGGCCATGAGCTCCGTGATTGGGTTTCCACCCATGGCCTTCTGGGAATGTCCCTTGGGAGTACAGCTGGGACTCAGCCCAGAGACAACCAGGTTGCACAGTCAGGAGAAGGCCCGCAGATACCTTCCCACCTTCCCCTCAGCTGAGGTGGCAAGGCAACCCTGAGGGACTATGGGCGCAGTCACTGAGTTAAGGGCAAGAGGCCAGTGAGGGCCTCTGGGGAGAATGTGGCTCTCTCAGACATATGGCAAAGGACTAAGTGACAGTGGCAAGGAGAGAGCGAGAGACAGAGAGACAGAGACAGAGAGCGAGCGAGAGAGCGAGCGATATACTTGGTTCTCCACAACCCAGGACTTCCGCTGAGTACCTCTGACCCTGTCCACACATGTGCCTCTCCCTCAAACCCCAAAAGGAAGTCTGGTAGGCCCCAGCCCCAACTCCTGAGACGAGATAAGGAGGTAGGATCCTCTGTCTATTGGAAACACTCAACTTCCTTCCTGAAATGAACCACAAGGGTCCAAACTGAATATGGCCAAACTGCAGCACATGAGGCTGAGAGAGATGGACACTGAATATAAAAGGCACAGCCCAGCACCCGAGACACCCTGCCATTAAGCAGGGGGCAGACGGTGACAATCTGAACAAGGCACGGCAAGAAAGACATTCGCAGGGTGCTAGAGCAAAGACACATGGACACAGAGACACACATAGAAACACAAACAGAGACAAATACAGGCATACAAACACACACAGACACACACAGAAACACACACATAGACAGAGACAAACATATTCAAGCACACAGAGACACACACAGAGACCTATAACAAGGAACATACAGAGATACACACAAACACAGACAAACAGATACACACAGGCACATAGACACATACAGAGACACTAACACAGAGACATACTAATATAGAGACATATAAACAAACAGACACAGATATACACACAGTCACTCAAACACAGATACACAAAGAAACACATACATGAAGATACAAACAGGCACATAAAAGCACACATATTTACAGACACACAGATACACTAACACGCAGAGACACACATTCTCTCAGGGTCCTGTCTGGGGTATTATGGGTGTTGCATTCAGCCCCTTTGGATGGGCTTGGATGGTGGTGGATGGTGATGGAGGGTTAGGGGTCTTTTTCCCCAAGCCAAGGCCACGTGTTTCCAACCCCCTGCAGCCCCCCCTGCAGCCGGCGGTCTACAATTTCAGGTAGCAATTTTCATGTAGAAAACTCACAGGCAGTCTTCAGGGTATATCATCATTATTCAGGCTTGGCCAACATGTGTGGCCTATCATAACCATTTATGCTGGATCCTTATTCAGCCCTGCATTCTAACTTGTCTTTCAGCCATCTCTCCTTTAGCTTCCTTCTCCAGCCTCCATCCATGCAAATCCCCCTCAGCCCTTGAGGCAAACCTTTTTGTTACCTACCAAAGATCCCGCCCAGAAACAAGCAGGCTTTTCTTGTAAATAAGGTTACAGAAAGAATGGGGGTTGGGCAACAATAGACACTTCACTCCAGCCCATGGGGGACATATGGGAGGGGAAGCCCTCCTGTGAGCTGTGCCTCAGATGCCAAACATCGCTCAACAGGTCACAAAGAAAAGCGTCCGAGGTGACGGAAAGAAACATTCCAGGAGCAGAAAAGGAGGCCAAGCTTAGGCAGGGCTCAGGGCAAAACGCTTTCCATAGTTTACTGACAGGTAGAAAATAAAACCAAGAAAATGGAGTGAAGTTCTTGTCTGCAATAACCTGGGTCTGGAGAGGCCTGGGGACCCTGCTCCCTTTATGTGGCTACACCCACGAGCTGCCTAACCCGACGTCGGGTGCAGGGAAACGGCTGCAAAACCCAGGTCCTTAGCCTGGGACAGCGGCCCCAAGCTTCATTTACTCTGGCCACCACCAAGTCTAAGACACAGAAGCTTCTGGGGTGGAAGGGAAGGGGGCACAGGGGCCCTGTTTCAACTGTGAGGGAATAAATGTGCTTTGTTGCTACACCCGTACGAGGCCACTAGGCAGCCAGGGACCTGGGTCTGAGAGATGGAGAATGAGCAAGAAACACTCAGCACTGGGGTCTCTCTCTGTCGGGGTGCAGAGACCCTCTACTGGGCCCCTGTGGGATAAAGAGATTCGCTAATGCTGTGAATAAAGGCAGGAAGGGTGCACCAGGTGCTAAGGGGGAGCTGGGAATGCAGTGTGGATCTTACAGGGATGTCTTCGGTTGAGAGGCCTCCGCTGGGCCCACACGACTCTCCTAAAGCTGCTCTGTTGAATATGTATACACCGTCATTTCTAGTTTGGCTGTTAAGGAGACCGAGGCAAAACACAGGGCTGTTCCAGTAGTTCAAAGTTTGCCATCTGTTTTCCCATTGTATTTAGATACCAGCATGGATGGCTCGGAACAAAATAAACAAATACACCGAAAAAATGCACCACCAGTGCTTTGCTCAGCACCAGGGAAACAGAACAGGCCCCCTGCAGACTTCAACAGCGCCCCAGAGGGTTGTGGGTTCTCCACAACGTTCCCTTGAGCCAATCATGGGGTTCAAGGTCCGCCTGAGCCCTCCAAGCCACTCCGGGGAAACGGGGAAACGGGGAGGGGAGGGGGGGTCCTGCCCGGAACATCTGACAGAGCTTGGGCCTCGGCGTCCCCTGGCACACCCGCTGCCTCCTTCCTCCAGGCCAAGGCTTGCGGCCCAGAAACAGGTAGCAGAGCAAATGGGCCCCCAGATATGCCAAGACCACGGCTTCCAGGGACCAGAAGAGACGCCAACAGTAGCTACTGTGAATCCCTAGCGTGTGGGTCTTCCATCAACTTTGCCCGCTGAAAAGAAAAATAATTGGTCTGAAAGCTGTAATTGTATTATGTTTAATATTCATGGCCGGGCTCAGAGGCTTGTTCCAGGACTCCCTTCTCCAGCCCCTCACTAATGAAAATCACGCCATAGGAGTCAGCGCTCGCCGCCAATTAAAACAAAAGACACCAGAACCTTCCAAAGACTCCAGCAGAGGCGCATCCATCTGACGGGCAGGAGACGCGCTGGAAGGAGCTAGCTAGGCTGCGTGGCCGGGCCCGGGTTCAGGGCTTTGAATAACTTATGATGAACCTTGCAGATGGGAGCTCCCACATTCATGCCTGCTGGCTTGCTGGCTCTCAGCAGGCACCGGCTACTGCATCTCTGTCCTGGTCCAAATCAGGAAGCTCAGAGACTCTCTCCTGAGAGGTCTGGGGGTGTCATGGGGACTGAGGTGGGGGACTAAGGTGGGGGGCTGGTTTTCTACTGGTGTGGAACACGCGGCCCTGTGAGGCAGACTGGATGGCAGAGGGGAAAGCTGGCCCGGACTTTTGGCTTAATGTTCACCCTGAGAAAAAGGGGAATAAGCAAGAGGATGTTAAAAATGTAGACTCTGGGGGCTGGAGAGATAGCATGGAGGTAGTAGGGCATTTGCCTTGCATGCAGAAGGACATTGGTTCGAATCCCAGCATCCCATCTGGTCCCCCAAGCCTGCCAGGAGAGATTTCTGAGTGTAGAGCCATGAGCAACCCCTGAGCGCTGCTGGACGTGACCCAAAAACCAAAAAAAAAAAAAAAAGTAGACTTTGGGGTCTGTATGACAGCACAGCCAGGAGGGCATTTCCCTGGCACGTGGCCAGTCCAGGTCAATCTCTGGCATTCCATATGGATGGTCTCCTGAGTCTCTGGGAGTAATTTCTTTAAGAATAGAAAGTTGGGCCTGGAGAGATAGCACAGCGGCGTTTGCCTTGCAAGCAGCCAATCCAGGACCAAAGGTGGTTGGTTCGAATCTCGGTGTCCCATACGGTCCCCCGTGCCTGCCAGGAGTTATTTCTGAGCAGACAGCCAGGAGTAACCCCTGAGCACCACCGGGTGTGGCCCAAAAACCAAACCAAACCAAACCAAATCAAAACAAAAAAGAATAGAAAGTTGATTTATTTATCTATTTATATTTATTTAGGGCCACATCCGGTGGTGCTCAGGGGTTACTCCTGGCTCCACTCTCAGAAATCGCTCTTGGCAGACTTGGTGGAACATATGGGATGCCAGGAATCGAATCTGAGTTGGTTGCATACAAGGCGAACGCCCTGCCACTGTGCTATCTCTCCGGCCCCATCGGGGAGTTAGAGCATCACCAATTGTGGCCCCAAAACAAACAACCAGCAACAAAAATATTCAAAGGGACTTTAAAAATGATCCTGTTAATCCAGAACACTGGTATTTTTTTTTTTTTTTTTTGGTTTTTGGGCCACACCCAGTAACGCTCAGGGGTTACTCCTGGCTATGTGCTCAGAAGTTGCTCCTGGCTTGGGGGACCATATGGGACACCGGGGGATCGAACCGCGGTCCGTCCAAGGTTAGCGCAGGCAAGGCAGGCACCTTACCTTTAGCGCCACCGCCCGGCCCCTTTTTTTTTTTTTTTGGTTTTTGGGCCACACCTGGCGGTGCTCAGGGGTTACTCCTGGCTGTCTGCTCAGAAATAGCTCCTGGCAGGCACGGGGGACCATATGGGACACCGGGATTCGAACCAACCACCTTTGGTCCTGGATTGGCTGCTTGCAAGGCAAATGCCGCTGTGCTATCTCTCCGGGCTAGAACACTGGTATTTAACATTCAATATGGGGTTCTGCTTTGACTTGCTGAGCCTGGGCTCTGAAAGAGATCTAGAGATCTGAAATATAACCTCTGCTATCCAAATCAATGGTTCAATATACAAAAAGCCCTGAGGACTGGCGGCGAGCACTGAGAAACCACTAGCGTGCATCCAGGCCTCGCTGGGAGCCTCTCGGAGCTGTGGCCGACCCTCCTGGACCCTTCACTGGCAGCCACCAGGACCCTGCTTGTGACCAGGGTCACGATGCTCTAATACTCCAAGCCCCAACTACTGTAGCAGAGTTCTGAGCTGGGCATATGGAATCAACAGTTGATTTCCTCAGCTCATCTACTTTGAGATCCTGTTCTGTGGCCAATTAATTGCTTTGTAACAAGGGTGCTGAGGAGATTCAGTAAAGGAGAAGAGTCTTCTGGACCACCGCGACCACACAGGCGCATGAGGCGTATGAGGCGGCAGGCACTCAGATCCCTGCCTGGAGTAATCTTTGAGTACAGAGCTAGGAGTAAGCCCTGAGCACTGCAAGGTGTGCCACCCGCCCCACCCAATAAACCATTACAGAGAACTGAATGAACATAACTGGTCACCTGAAGCACACACCCTGCTTTTCCTAAACACAGAAACACACATCCTGTTTCAATCCCCTCTCACATCCTACACAAAGTCCACACCCTACACTTCCCTGATATAAATATCCCTTTCCCACCTAAAATTAAAGGAGTTAATCTCCCAAAGTGGCCGGTGGATGCTTCTTTGTGAGTGTTCTATTCACCAGGGATCCGACTTCATCACTGACTGCTCCATTTTGGGATCAGATTTCATCAGCATCATTTGCAAATGTAAACTTTCAACAAGCAAGCAAACAAAACCCTCCAAAAGTGAAGCACAGAGTCACTTACTGGGATTCGGAGCCTGAAGTAGGACCAATAGGCTGGAAGAAAGGGCTGCAGCACAGCACATAGGCTGGCTTGTAAAGAACAGTGCTGCTCGGTGGACAGGGGACACCCAGGCACCTGGAACCACCCACCCTCTTGGGCATCCCTCTTTCTCCATGCTGAGCAGGAAGAGGTGAATCTGTACTTCGAAATATCCCACTTTCTCCCCTTTCACTCCATCCCTTTTGTCCAGGTCAAGGAAAAACACATCTCAGTTTCTCCCCTTTTCTGGATCAACATCAGAGTCTATTGATCCTGTTTTCCCCTTTCTGATTCTTAAATTCAGCCTGTCTCCCACACCAGTCTCGCCACCACCCAGAAAAATGTGTAAAACTTCACCCACATTTTGCCAGATTTGCTTCTTCCTTGACTTTCACAAAAAACAAACAAACAAAAAAACAAACAAAAACCTACCTGAGTTCTATGTTAATTTTCCTGTGCTTCTAGAGAGTCCATTGGATTATCCGGTTATTCATTAAGACTCATGTGGGGTCAGAGCGATTGCACAGCAGGGAGGGTGTTTATCTTACTTGCAGCAGACCCAGGTTCAATTCGAGGCATCCCATGTGGTCCCTCGAATATTGTCAGGAATAATTTCTGAGTACGGACCTGGGAGTAACCCGAGTGTTGCCAGGTGTGGCCCCAAATAAAAAAAAAAGTAAGTAAAATAAAGAACCATGTGGCGCCTGGACATGGACACAGGACCCAAGAAGATCTCAGTAAAGGTCAAGGCTGTGGAGTCGGTAAATAAATGCTCCAACTCCAACTTGATTCTGACTCTGACTACATGTACCCAAAATTTCCTATGACTCCGACTCCGAGACTCCAACTCTGACTCCACAGCCCTAGCGATGGTGAATGCCTTGACCCCCTCTCTGCTGGCTAGTCACGGCCTTCTGGAGCTGGGTTCGGTGTCTGGAACTCAGATGCTGGCACACATGCTGTCTGTTCTGAACATGACAGAGTCCCCCTCAGATGGAACAGACACAAACAGTGAAGGGGGAAGAGCTGAAGACTCTGAGCTGCCTCCAGGAGGTCAAGGCCTCCAACTTTTCTACCAAAGATGCTTTATGCGAGGAATTCAGTCCCCTAACTTTATAGAAATCACTACTGTATTTTCCGGCGTATAAGATGACTTCCTACTTTTCTTGTTAAAATTTAGGTATAATTTGCCATATAAGACTATCTCTCTTTTAACGCACACCAAATGGAAATTAAAAAATGTAAGATTTGATTTTTTTTTTTTTTTGGTTTTTGGGTCACACCCGGCAGCGCTCAGAGGCTACTCCTGGCTCTATGCTCAGAAATCACCCCAGGCGGGCTTGAGGGACCATATGGGACGCCTGGATTAGAACCACCATCCTTCTGCACACAAAGCAAATGCCTTAACCTGTGCAATCTCTCCGGCCCCAAGATTTGATTTCCATATGGACATTTTTTTTGTTTTTTTTTGTTTTTTTTTGGGGGGGCCACACCCGTTTGATGCTCAGGGGTTACTCCTGGTTAAGCGTTCAGAAACTGCCCCTGGGGAAAAAAAAAAACAAACAGAAATTGCCCCTGGCTTGGGGGGACCATATGGGACGCCGGGGAATCGAACTGTGGTCCTTCCTTGGCTAGCACTTGCAAGGCAGACACCTTACCTCTAGGGCCACCTCACCGGCCCTTCAATATGGAAATTTTAATTGAAATGCTATGTCTTGCATGTACTCAGCTGGAAAACTGTCACTTATAAACATAAGGCTATTTGTCATCAAACATGTAAACATAAAACAGTGATCTACATTGAGCACAGGGAGAAGGGGCTCCTCCAAGAGCAGCTGGCTGGGTGCAATGATTAATAGGACAGCTAGAATGAAACAGAATGCCACTTCTGTATCCCATAAAAGCTGAACAGAGGACTGAACACTGGAAAGCCATATTCCTGGCAGCTGGATGAGATGCGGTGCTTGGTAACTCAGCTCTTCTGTGTGCCCTGAAAGATGAATCAGGACAAGCAGAGGACTGAGTGATGATGCCAGGCAACTGGATGGGAAGTAGTGATAAGAGGGAGGTGGATCACTCGTCCCTGAAGCTAGAGTAAGTTTCAGCATGCTGTATACTGGCGTATAAGATGGCCCCCAACTTTTAAGAAGTTTTTCATGGGTAAAGGAGTCGTCTTAGGGGCTGGAGAGATAGCATGGAGGTAAGGCGTTTGCCTTGCATGCAGAAGGACGGTGGTTCAAATTCTGGCATGCCATATGGTCCCCTGAGCCTATCAGGAGTGATTTCTGAGCATAGAGCCAGGGAGTAACCCCTGAGCGCCGCCGGGTGTGATCCCAAAAGCCAAAAAAAAAAAAAAAAAAAGTTACCAATTGGAAGGACTCATTAAAAAAATTATAAGCACATTTGTATATATTATGTATGTCTATATTTTACATATATAATGTACTGTATTTTCTAGCATATAAGACGACTTTTTTTTTTTGGCTTTTGGGTCACACCCAGCGGCGCTCAGTGGTTACTTCTGGCTCTATGCTCAGAAATCGCTCCTGGCGGGCTAAGGGGACCATGTGGGATGCCGGGATTCGAACCACCATCCTTCTGCATACAATGCAAATGCCCTACCTCCATGCTATCTCTCTGGGCCCTGGTGATTTGTTTTTTTCATTGATTTCCTGTTTCATTAAAAAGGAAAGATCTGGGCCCAGAGAGAGAGAGAGCACAGCGGCGTTTGCTTTGCAAGCAGCCCATCCAGGACCAAAGGTGGTTGGTTCAAATCATGGTGTCCCATATAGTCCCCCGTGCCTGCCAGGAGCTATTTCTGAGCAGACAGCCAGGAGTAACCCCTGAGCACTGCCAGGTGTGGCCCAAAAACCAAAAAAAAAAAAAAAAAAAAAAAAAGGAAAGACCTGGGGCCGGTGAGGTGGCGCTAGAGGTAAGGAGGTAAGGTGTCTGCCTTGCAAGCGCTAGCCAAGGAAGGACCTCGGTTTGATCCCCTGGCGTCCCATATGATCCCCCCAAGCCAGGGGCAATTTCTGAACGATTAGCCAGGAGTAACCCCTGAGCATCAAACGGGTGTGACCAAAAAAACAAAACAAAACAAAAAAACAGAAATAAAGGAAAGACCTTCAATATATTCATATTTTAATATTACACTGCCATGTTTTTCATAACAGTGACACAAAAATTAGATAGTTTGAGCAATGAAAAATATTTTTTAATTTTTAATTTTTTCTTTTTTTTTTTTCACAGCAATTTTACATTTATTGGCAACTGGTAAACTCAAATTGGTAAACTCAAATTAGCAATGATTTCCTCCCCACCATAGTCGCCCAATAGCTCTTCTACCCTTCTAAATGAGTTGAACTAGAAACTCAAAGTCGGGGCTTCCAGACTATCACCAGCATTACTAAGACCAGACCTAGGTGGGTAAAGAGCTAGGCCTGGGGACACATGCATGGTCTTAATATAGCGAACGGTTAGCCTGCCCTGATTACGGCAAAATCAGAACAGCGAGAATATTCGCATTAATTTTTTCTTTAAAAATTTTTTTTTGGTTTTTGGGTCACACCCAAAAGCACTCAGGGGTTACTTCTGGCTCTGCTCTGCACAACAGAAGCTACAGGCACATGTGGGGCCTCAAATTTGTTGAGCTTCTCTAGGACAGTGGGAATGGGTTTCTGAGAAGCTCTCAGCAGAGGGGACCAGGGTGCTCCCCGAGGAAGGACACGGATCAGGACCTTGTTCTAGAGTTTCTTTGTCAGAGCTCTGCCGGCACCAACAGTCTGGGCCTCAATCTGAGGAGAATCCCAAGGTTTTAATATCTTTGTGAGTAGTCAAGGCAGAGACCTGACCCTGAGACCCCTGAAGTGGTCCTGGCTGCTCTGGTGAGGCTTCTCTGAGAAGCCCCGAGGCCCCACCTCTCCCCCTTTTCTTCTCAGGTCGTCAGGGCCTTCCTGAAGGAGAGAGGCCGCACTCGCACGGGTAAGAGCCACTTTCTGAGCCCTCCAAGGGGCACCCTCCTCTCCTGCCAATAGTCCCAGGCCAGGAACTCTGAGGATGTCAGTGTAGACACTGTCCCCCAGAGAACCCGGCCCGAAAAGGAGCGGCCGGTGGGAGGAAAGGCACATCCTGAGGCATTTTGGGGCGTCAGGCTGACCCATCCCTGGGCATGAAGGATGGGCTGGGCAGTGGCTGCTGCCCTCCAGTGGGGCGTGGAGGAGCAGGAACTGGGCCTCGACTTGGCCACATTCCCTGAGAGAGGATGATGGGTACCCTGAGAGAACTGTGTCCTTGGGGCTCCCTGGGTGGGCTTAGGGACCTTGAAGATGGTTGGACAGACAGTTGCCAGAAGCAGGCGCCGCTGTGGGTAATTGTGGTGGCTGGGCAGATCCTGGGGGCACAGAGCTGGCTGGGGTCACCCCTGGGCCCCAAAGAGAAGCTCTGCTGCTGCCCCGATTGCACCCTTCTCCCTGCAGAGGGGGCCATTAACACCCAAGAGGAGCCCTCCTCCAAGAGCTGCGACCTCCCCAGCAGGTGACTATTCTCCCGCAAGGATTCAGGGCTAGGCAGGGCTTGGCTCACACAGGGCAAGTGGGGGGAGCCACGGAAACCGGGGTGGCGGCCCTGGGGCAGTTGGGGATACTGTGGGTCATGTGGCTTTTGGGGTACCGTCACCTCACAGGCCCGAGGCCAGCCCAGAATGGGCCAGTGGCCAACAGCCATCCGGCCTCTGCAGATGTAAGACCCTGGAGGACCTATCACTGCAGACCCCATGGCAACTGTCCCCCAGAGCCCCACCAGGTGACTATTCTTCTCCTGCAACAATTCAGGGCCTGGTAGGGCCTGCTCTGCACATGGCCGGTGGGGAGAGCCATGGAAAAGGGGTGTGGCAGCCCTGGGGCAATTGGTACTGTGGGTTATGTGGCTTTTGGGGTACCGTGACCTCACAGGCCCAAGGCTGGGTCACATCCTTGTGCTCTGTCTTGGCAGGCGAGAGGCCAGCCCAGACTGGTCACGTGGCCCACAGCCCTCCTGCCTCCGCCGATGTCACACCCTCCAGGACCTGCACCAAGACTTCCACCTGCAGGCCCCCCTCCCCTGTGGCAACTGTCCCCCAGGGCCCCACCAGGTGACTATTCTTCTTCTGCAACAATTCAGGGCCTGAACTGCCTGCCCTGCACATGGAGGGTGGGTGGGGAGCCATGGAAACGAGGTGGCCCTGGGGCAGTTGGGGGTACTGTGGGGCATGTGGCTTTTGGGGTACTGTGACCTCACAGGCCTGAGGCTGGGACGCATCCTTGTGCTCTGTGTCTTGGCAGGAGAGAGACCACCCAGTCCTGTTGGTACCCCGTCCTGCCCGCTCCTCCACGTAAGGGCATCCTATGCGGTAACTCCAAGCTGGCCTCAAAGCCGAGGCGAAGGCTGCTGTGCTTTCTGTGCTGCTGCTGCTCCTGCTGCTGCAGCAGCAGAAAAAGCACAAAAAAAGAGAAAAGAGTCCACTTCAAAGACCCTGATGTTCCAAAGCAAGTTTACTTGTGAATAAAACACTAAAAAAGACCTCTTAAGAGCTTGCCCCTGGGCTTAGCCCCTAAAACAATAATAAAACCCCAAAACCCCAGAACTTGGACGCAGATGTCTTTCTTGAACACCAGCGTTGGTTCAAGACAACCAAACATTGTATTTTTTTTTTTTTTTTTTTTGGGTCACACCCGGCAGTGCTCAGGGGTTATTCCTGGCTCCAGACTCAGAAATTGCTCCTGGCAGGCACGGGGGACCATATGGGACGCCGGGATTCGAACCGATGACCTCCTGCATGAAAGGCAAACACCTTACCTCCATGCTATCTCTCCGGCCCCCCCAAACATTGTATTTTTATGTGCTTATATGAAGATGAAATATGATATTCTGACGAAATTAAGCCTAAAATAAAAAAATATTTAAGCCTAAGCATTTTATCAGTGGACCAATACTATTGGAAAAATCACTATTGAGGATATGGGTACTTTATCATGATGTTCTTAGCATATGTTTTTATATGTAATAGACAAAAAATGGTTCTTTGAGGTGTGTTCTGCCACAAACTGATCAACTGAGAGGCTATCTTACTGTGATGCTTTTTCATTAAGAGGGAGATATCAATGGGAAGTCTGAATCACATTTGGATTTTAATTTTTTTATTTTAGGCTTAAACAGTTTTGGCTGCTTAAGAAGGGTCATGATGGGGCCAGAGATAGCATGGAGGTGGGGCGTTTGCCTTACACACAGAAGGACGGTGGTTCGAATCCCGGCATCCCATATGGTTCCCCGAGCCTGCCAGGAGCGATTTCTAAGCGTAAAGCCAGGAGTAATCCCTGCGCGCTGCTGGGTCTGACCCAAAAACCAAGAAATTAAAAAAAAAAAAAAAAAAGAAGGGTCATAGGCTGCTTTGGAATGGCTCACTGTCCACCTTTGGGCTGGGGGCTGACCATCACTTTCCTGCCCGAGCAGGCCAAAGGCTGTTCTGAAGAGATTGGTAGGGGTGGAGCCATTGGTGATGAGGGTGGACTTCAAAACTAGGCTTTGGAGTAGTTTTACCTGCCTCTCTAACCCAGAAACAGGGATATCCCAGATGGTGCCTGGGTCCAGGGCCTTGGTCATCTGCTTGAAGTTTTTCACCTCTACCTTAGCAAGTGCCATTGTTTGGGACCACCAAGCCCACATCCTGTGGTGTTCAGAAGACATGCAGTCCTGGATATCGAATTCCATACATGCACTCCATCATTTTGAACTATCTCCTCCTCTGAGGGTTGTTCTGTATCTCGATGTAGTCAAATTACAAGGCTTTTATTGTCAATCCAATTGAAACTGGCAACACAATGGTAGTATATCATGCTTCAGTCTAATATTCTAGGGAAAGTTCTAGCAACTATTGTTATATGCACTAGGATTGTTATTCAGATATTAAAAAAAGAGTAAGAGAGAGAGGAAGGGGCTGCACCCAGAAGACACCACATGCCAGGACTTCTGTGTCTCTTCAGCTGTTATGTTGGGGGCTCTGGGCAGGACAGCTAGCCATAGGCCCTCTGGACTGACCACTTAGTCCAGGGGACTGAGATCCCCCCACGACAGACTGGTCTTCAGAACCAGGCCTGGTAAATCGGGCCCTGGGGGGAGAGTGGGGGAGAGAAATTCCTCCCCTATGCATACACAAACTATAAGGGCAGGGGCTGTACCCAGAAGACTCCACATGCCAATTCTTCTGTTTCTCTTCAGCTAGTATGTTGGGGGCTCTGGGCAGGACAGCTAGCCATAGGCCCCCTGGGCTGACCACTTAGTCCAGGGGACAGATTCCCCCCACGCCAGGGCCAGGTCTGGTAAATCGGGCCCTGGGGGGAGGGTAGGGGAAAGAAATTTCTCCCCTATGCATACTGGACCCCATTCAGGAGTTCCTTTTCTTACTAGTATTCATTTTCAAAAGCATATATATACTTTTTAACAACACCCAAAAATATTCTTAATTTTCGACTGTTTCTAGGAAAATAAATGGAATTCCCTAGATTTGGAGGATAATATTCAAATAGGTCTCTAAAATCAGTGTATATGTAGATGTAACTTCCTATACAGTGGTCCTCTCTGACTGTCAAGCCTAATCCATAAACAATTCATCTATACAATGTATATAGACCCTCTGATATATTTCCCCTCCCCCACACCAGGCCCCTTCTACTCCCTCATCTCCCAATCCGAGTTCATTATCTTCCCCTTAATTAACCCTCTTTACCCTCAGTTCTTTGTTAGGCACCAAGATCGACCTCCTGCCCCACCAGATTCTGCCCTTTCGCACACCCCTACAAAGCTCATTATTACTCCTTAACTCTTTCACCCCCAACCATCAGTACCCCACATTTACCCTTTTTAACTTCAGTACTACACAGTCCTAATCATAGACCAAAGTCGTGCATTGGATTTAACAATCCCCAACTATTTCAAAAGACATAAAATGGACACACATGTCTTTTGAATATTTTATGTGTATTTTTTTTAACAGCTATAACTCTTTCTAAATATTCTTTTACCGTGACGATGCTACCCACTTTTTATCTTGTCTTGTCTTTGTGAGCTGTTCAATACGTAATTTTGGTGGAAGAGTCCCTCAGTTTAATGCTTATGATTGAAGCATGTCATGGGGATTGTTAGACTTGTTCTTCCGGCCCCCATATGCGCCGATAATGCCACGTGGCATTGTTCCTTGTTTGCACAGGCACATTAAAATGGGAAAATACTATACATACAAATAAGTTCTTATCTAATAGAGATTGGAACACACAAATCTCGTAGTGCAATGGGACCTTATACCCTGGCACAGGCCTCAGAAGAATGGGCATCCTCCATTCACCCCTGAACCAGGGAAGCTATCTACGAAACATCCAAGGTTTTTTATAACAACACCTGAAAGCAATCCTCTACCAGGGAAGATCCTACACCACTGCTCTGCGATAGACCTGCTCAAAAGAGACTTCCCTTAACACTAAGAAGACTTGACAACAACAACGACCTGCTTACAGGACAGGGTTCTCTGCATTGCCCTTTAATTGTGAGGTGAAACAAGAGGACACTTTGCACCATTCTGACTGCAATGTAGGATATGCAGATTCCAGGATCTTTAATACAGAAACATGATACCAACAACAGAGACTGTGTGAAAAATAAGTGTATTGGCACTACAGACAATGACCTGGATTGGACAAACTAGTTTGCCTGGAGCCTAGAGTTGGTCTTATGCCAGGAAACTTCAGGGGTAGGGTCTCCTTGTATTTAGGCCAAGGCTTTTTTTTTCCATGTCCCTCATATTTTGGTGGGCCTATGCAAACAATAATTGCCACTTTAACACCGTTTTTACTGTGCTCCATTGACTCTAATCCTTAAGAAAAAAAAACCCACTTAAACTTTTAGAGGTTAACTTAAATTAATATGCATGTGCATGGAAATGTAAAAAAGTACTCTGCCTTCAATGTTTAAGGAGTTACATAAGTTTTATGGCTTTAGATTGCTTTGTGTGCTAAGAAATATTATGTACTACAATCTGGGGACTTGAAGGACAAAATAATTGTACATGGTTCTGTTTTATTTTTCTTAATGTTCTTTGGCTGAAAGTTCAAAGTTAAGATATCAGCAATGGGACTACTGAGAATTCTGTTTATGTGTGATTGTTCTTCCACTGTAACTTTACCTTGTCCTCTTTCTTTGCATCTTTGTTCTCATAATTAAAAATAAAAAATTAATAAAAAAAAAGAGTAAGAGCTTCAGTAGATACCGAATAATGAGATACTTGTAGGAAGAATGTAAGTGTTATGGTTGAATGTTGCGAGTGAAGTTAATTGGGGCTATGTTTAGAGAAGTGGGCAGAGGTGAGTTGTAAAACAAATTTATGTCTCATAAAAAATAAAGTTGTAGGGCCGGGCGGTGGCGCTAAAGGTAAGGTGCCTGCCTTGACTGCACTAGCCTGGGACAGACCGCGGTTCGATCCCCCGGCGTCCCATATGGTCCCCCAAGCCAGGAGCGACTTCTGAGCGCATAGCCAGGAGTAACCCCTGAGCGTCACTGGGTGTGGCCCAAAAACCAAAAAAAAATTAAAAATAAAAAAAAAATAAAGTTGTAGGGGCCGGAGTGATAGCACAGTGGTAGGGCATTTGCCTTGCACATGGCTGACCCAGGACAGACCTAGGTTCAACCTCTGGCATCCCATATGGTTCCCCAGCCAGGAGCGATTTCTGAGCGCATAGCCAGGTGTAATCCCTGAGCGTCACCGGGTGTGGCCTCAAAAACATAAAAAAATAAGTTGTAAACATACTGAATAAAGCAAAATCAAGAACTACTAGAAAGTTTTAAGCAAGAGACTGCACTCATAAAACTGTTTTATTATCAGTAAATTAAAGAAAATAGGCTATTTGAATGAAGTTGCCAACAGAGAAGTGGAAAATGGAATCTCTAGTTTGAGAAGTACCTAGAGCAGGGGTCCTCAAACTTTTTAAACAGGGGGCCAGTTCACTGTCCCTCAGACCATTGGAGGGTCTGACTATAGTAAAAACAAAACTTATAAACCAATTCTTTTTTTTGTTTTGTTTTTGTTTTTTTTTGTTTTTGTTTTTGGGCCACACCGGCGATGCTCAGGGATTACTCCTGGCTGTCTGCTCAGAAATAGCCCCTGGCAGGCATGGGGGACCATATGGGACACCGGGATTCGAACCAACCACCTTTGGTCCTGGATCAGCTGCTTGCAAGGCAAACGCCGCTGTGCTATCTCTCCGGGCCCATAAATGAATTCTTATGCACACTGATATATCTTATTTTGCAATGAAGAAACAAAACAGATACAAATACAATATGTGGCCCATGGCCATAGTTTGAGGACCACTGACCTGGAGTGTTTAATGAAGAAATAAAAAGCCTCTTTACCCCTATTTTAGAACATTTTCACACAGAAAGACGCAGAATGAGTTTAGAAGTTTTTAAGTTAGGAGGAAAAACAAGATTTTAATTATAATTAACAGAACACTGCTCAATTCACAATATAGCAATGTGTGCTAGAATAAAATCTAGAGGCTCTAGGAAAAAAACGTAAAAGGTTATTTTTAGGGGAAGGGGTTGCAGAGTTACTAATGGGATCATTAATTAATCAGAGGTTGATTCAGAACAAGTCATTAACTGAATGGATATATTTTTTGAAAGTGCATTTAAAGGAATTCTGGGTATGTTTCGAAACTTTCCAAGTTACTAACTACCATATTTTCCGGCGTATAAGATGACTGGGCATATAAGGCGACTCCCTACTTTTCCTGTTAAAATTTAGGATTTGGGCTGTATTCGTCGTATAGGACTACCTCTCTTTTAATGCGCAACAAATGGAAATTTAAAAAAAGATTTGATTTCAATATGGAAATTTTAATTCAAATACTTATGTCATGCATGTACTTAGCTGGAAAACTTTCACTTATAAACAAGGCTATTTGTCACCAAACATGTAAACATAAAACAGTGATCTACATTGAGCACAGGAAGGGGGGGCTCCTCCAAAGCAGCTGGCTGGGGTGCAGTGATTAATATGACAGCTAAAGGGAGATAGAGGGTCTCCTCTGTGTCCCATAAAAGCTGAACAGAGGACTGAGCACTGGCAAGCTGCATACCAGAGATGACACTGGGTGGCTAGATGGGACGCGGCACTCGGTAACTCAGTTCCTCTGTGTGCCCTGAAAGATGAATCAGGACAGAGGACTGAGTGATGACACCGGGCAGCTGGATGGGATGCAGCGGTAAGATGGAGACAGATCACTTGTCCCTGAAGATGGAGTAAGTTTCAGCATGCCATATACCGGCATATAAGACGACCCCCGACTTTTAAGAAGTTTTTCATGAGTTAAAAAGTCGTCTTATATGCCAGAAAATATTGCAATTGGGCAGAAGCCAAAGAGAAAGTTCCATTGGAGGGGAACGGCAGCAGGCAGAGGAGTGGATTTCTCCCCAATCCAGATTCCTGCTCAAGATCCGAAGTATTTTCCATCCCAGATGACCTCAGCAGCCTAACACAGCTGAAGCCCAAGGAAGAAGAAACTTTTTCAGAACCCCCTGCATCTGAACTGTGTTTCAGGTTAAATCTCTTGACCGTATTTGCATCAGTCATTATCTTGCTGGTTAAAATATGTTTTATCTGTATGGATCTTATTGTGTTGTTCTAAGCTCCACTGCAAAAAGAAAATTTTGTATTTAACTTTGTGGTTTAATATTGGTTTGCATAATTCCAGGGAAATGCATAATGCTGTCAGTTCTTTCGTTTTTTTTTCCCCCCCCCTGCTTTTTCTGGGGTCACACTGGCAGCGTTCAGGAGTTACTCCTGGCTTTATGTTCAGAAATCGCTCCTGACAGGCTTGGGGGACCATGTGGAATGCCGGGATTTGAACCTCTGTCCTTTTGCATGCAAGGCAAATGCCCTTACCTCCATGCTATCTCTCAGGCCCTAATGTTAGTTTTAACCATTCTCAGCTATTCCCAGTGAATTTATCCTAATTGCTATGATGTTTTATTGTGTATCTTATGTAGCAACTTATTTTCAAACTGTATTATCTGCAGAAATGTTCTTGTGATCTTGTTTAGAGAAGTTTATGGAAAAGAACTTGTATATTCTAGACTTATTAACGATGCTTGGTGTAATAATGCTAAGAATTTTCAAACTATAAGTGTATCTGCAGAAATGTTCTAATGTTTATGCTTAGAGAAGTCTAGGAAAAAATTTGTGGTATGTATAAGATGTAAAAAAATCTGATTGTTTTGAAAAGAATTGTATGTAATTTTAACTTTGATGTTTTAAGTTCTTTTCTGTTTGCTTTTGGGTTACACCCGGTGATGCTCAGGGGTTACTCCTGGCTATGCGCTCAGAAATCACTCCTGACTTAGGGCACCATATGAGACACAAGGGGATTGAACTTCGGTATGTCCTAGGCTAGCATGCGCAAGGCAGATGACTTACTGCTTGCGCTACAGTTCCTGCCCCAAGTTCTTTTTTTTTTTTAACTTTATTTATTTATTGATTGGTTTTTGGGCCACATCCAGTAGTGCTCAGGGGTTACTCCTGACTCTGCACTCAGAAATCACTCCTGGCAGGCTGGGGGACCATATGAAATGCCAGGAATTGAACCAGGTCCTTAACCAGGTTCCGAACCTATTGGATGCATGCAAGGCAAATGCCCCACATCTCTTGCCCAGATGTTTTAAGATCAGATATAGAGTTCCTACCTCCGGTGAAGACCAGGAGAAAGAAAGTTTTGTCATTTTTGTTTCGTTTTGTTTTATTTAAAATAAAACAGGAAGGTGGAAATGTAACTCTGTCCCCAACTTCCTGTTTCCCTAACCTCTTTTTTTGAGGTGTTAATCCCACCTGGATGATCAGGCCCTCGGGCATCGAGGATGGGGTGGGCTGTTTTAGAATAAAAGGTGCTGCCTTGAGGGAAGGGGAGAAGACAAAAGGAGCAAAAAGCAGGGGGGGGGGGGGCAGCAGAAAGCTTAGCAGAGAAGTACATGCGAGAAAAGGCATATGGCAGAGAAAGGCCATAGAATAAAAGCAAGCTGACTCTAAAGCAACTTTGACTGCTTGTGAATTATTTCTCTGCTGATAACTACCCCTTCATCAGACCTGTCCGCCTGAGGGGTTAGAAGCATGGTGCCTGGGGTGGCCTCACCCTGCACAGGGACTCTGTACAGTCATTATTTTATATTTTAAATCTATACCCATGGACTGGCATCCATGAAGTGACAAGGAGGTTTGTTGATTTGTTTGTTTCTTCTTTCCGAATATTTGTCCCTCTTGCTCCACTTCTGAAATGAGATTATGAACTAACTGTACAAGCCACCATGTGTTTCTCTAAGAGACCAAACTCTTTTAGCTATCAGTGGGATCTTTAGAGAAGAGGAGCTAGACTCCGCCCTGTCCCATCAGAAAGTCAGATTCCTTTGCTTCTTTCTCCAGGTATAGATTTTTTTGAGGAATTTGTTTGGTTTTGGGCCACACCTGGCGATGTTCAGAGCTTATTCCTGGCTGTGCACTCAGGAATCACTCCTGACGGTATGAAAGGGCACCACATGCAATGCTGGGGATCAAACCTGCGTTGGCCAAATACAAGGCAAGCACCTTCCTCACTCTGCACCTCACTCCGGCCCCTCCAGCTGTAGATTGTTGTTTGCTTTTTAGGTCACACCCAACAATGTTCAGGGGTCACTCCTGGCTTTGTGCTCAGAAATCACTCCTGGCAGGTTCGGAGGACCATATGGGATGCTTGGGATCTAACCTGGGTTGGCTGCATGCAAGGCAAATGCCTACCCACTGTGCTATATTGCTCCAGCCGGTCCAGCTGTAGATTCTTAACCCCTTTACTTCAAACAAATCTGATAACATGACCGTTCTGATGCATACAGGGTGCTCCCAGAGGCACCAGCTGAGGGTCCCATATGCAGAGGCAGTGCAGTCCCAGGCCTGTTCCATTGGTCACACAGTGGGTCTCCCAGAGAGGACAGGGAAGGCAGATGACAAGGATTTACCTTCCTCCCTGGCTCCACCTATAGCGAACAGTTGGTCCCTCATGCAGGACAGGGCCAGCCTTGACCAGAGGAAAAGGCTACTTTTCCAAGGACATGGGGAATTTTGGTGAGGAAAACCAAGTCACAGGTTTCTTGTGGGGGGAGAAGACCATCCTGAAGGTTCTCCTGAGTACACAGGCTGACTCCTGGGACCACTCCACTTGGGATGCCCTATGTGGGTGTTTGCTGGAGCTTAGGAAGGGGAAATCTAGTGGGGTGAGCTGGGGGCCTCTGCAGAGTGCAAGCTGGTGCCCACAAAGATTCTGATGACAAACCACAAGGGGCAAAGCCAAGAGTGGCCCAGACCAGCTGCTGAGGGAAAGAGGAGGAACGTGTCCTTGCCCATGAGCTTGCGTGTTTGCACCCACACTTCCTGCACTCCCGGAGTGGGGCACCGAGGAAGGGAAAGAGGAGGCAGGAAAAAGTCTTTGACGGAATCAGTCTTTTTTTTACCAGCTGCCACACTGGTACGGTCGGGGTTTTGGCATGCACGAAGAACGCAAGCCTCATGATCTGATGCCCCTGTGCTCAGCCCACCACCTGCAGCCCTAGGCCTGCTGTGGGTGAAGGAGAGGGGTGCCGCGGGGCCTGGCCCACAGCCACGGTACCTCTCTTCAGGGAACTGATCAGGCGTGGTGGTAACCTGCCAACCCTCCCCCCAAAAGCCAAACAAACAAGAAGAAAGGCAAAATCAAAGCCAAGACGGGGGGGGGGGGGGGGGGCAAGGGAGGAATAAAAAACCCAACCAAGTCAGACTTGGACAGGGAGGGTCTTTTCATACACTTTAATCCTTTCGTGCTGATGGTGCCTGGGGCGTCTGTGGCTGGCACCAGCCCGTGTGCCTGGGAGAAGCCAACTGACTGCCTGCCCCTCCTGGCCGAGGCAGTGGCTAATCAGCTACATGGAAAATGGAAGCGGCTCACACGCCGCCTGTTTCCCCATCACTGGAGGGACGCCGCCGTGCTCAGAAACACACTCTTGACATCACTTGGCAGCCACCCCCACTCCACGGAACATGATTCACCCCTGAGGTTATTGTTTTTAATACCAGACAGTGAGCTTTGAAATGCCAAACAAATTTTGCAGAGGGGGCTGGAGGCTGGGAAATGACAAAAGACAGTCCAAGTGGTCTCCCCGGCCCCCCAACCAACTGCGCTCAACACATGGCAGAGGTGACCCCTTTCCTTCCCTGGCGGGGTTCAGGATGGAGGCAGGGATGTGGAGGGTGCACGGTCCGGTCCAACTATTACCTAATCTGGGAGCTGCTGCTGCTGCTTCTCTGGTCTGGGCTGAGTGGGGCTGGACAGAGGGAGGGAGGAGCCAGAGTGGGAGAGAAGATGGGGGAGCACAATAAAAACTGAAGAGGCGGGTGTGAGGTGTCCACAGTGGTGAAGGAGAGATAAAATGCTGCTTTTCAGCCACCACCTACCTCCTGTCTGCGTTGCCACTGACCATGAGATGGGGAGGACTGTCCTTGAGGTTGACACAGGTGAAGTCCCCCAGTGCATTTCCCAGCTTCAAGAGGCAGCGCTCGGCTTCCAGGCTGTACAGCAGGATCTGGAGAGGAGGAGGAGATGTGGATAGGTGCGTGGCAGACACCGCCAAGAGGGCCCCCCCCCATGGTCCCTTTGTTTTTGCTTTTTATTGGTTTTTGTTTTTGTGTCACACCCAGCAGCGCTCAGGGTTATTCCTAGTTATGTGCTCAAAATAGCTCTTGGCAGGCTTGGGGGACCCTATGGGATGCTGGGAATCGAATTGAAGTCTGTCTGGGGTTGGCTGTGTGCAAGGCAAATACCCTACAGTTGTGTTATTGCTCCAGCCCCCCCATGGTTGGCTCAGGCTCAGCTGAGGAGATGGATGCCCAGGGGCTGCTTGTCCGAACTGGGCTGATGGCTATTGAAGTGACCAAAGACAAGGAAAAACCCACCCGGTCTTCAGGCCCAGGTGCCAGCGGGTTATTGGGACATGCAGCAAAAAACAAGCTGGATGGTGAATAAGGCTGACCCTCGAGGAACCCACGATGAGAAAGCGGGTAGCTCACACACAAGCTGGCCTGGGGCCCTCAGTCCTGGCTCCAGAGACAGGTTTGGGGACCAGGCTCTAATAAGTGACACTTGCTCTGGCTCACTGCCAGACAGTCCCAATAGGAGGCAGTGAGAGCCGTGCAGTTTCTGTACACAGTGTCTCCACCGTGGGTCTTCGGTAGCTCCATGGCATTAGGTATTAGGTACAGCTGCAGATGACAAAAGTCCTGATCTCTGAATCCTTCTGTGCTTTCCCTCCAGCGCAGTGGGCAGTGGAAAAAGATTCCTAAGTAGCGCCAGAGTAATAGCACAAGTGGCAGGGCATTTGCCTTGCACGCGGCCGACCCAAGAGTGACCTGTGTTCGATGCCCGGCATCCCACATGGTCCCCAGAGCCTGCCAGGAGTGTACCTAAGCACAGAGCCGGGAATAACCGGAGCGCCAACGGGTGTGCCCCCCACCCCCCAAAAAAGATTCCTAAGCAAGTCTGTTGAGGACGATTTACCGTATTTTTGGTACCATAAGATGCACACACACTCCCAAAAGATGGGGGAAAATGTCTATGTGTCTTATGGAGTGAATGCTGCCCAGAGCTGAAGCCTGAGATTAAAAAATGTTTTCTTGTTTTGTTAATTTTTTCTTTTTTTTTTGGTTTTTGGGCCACACCCGGTGGTGCTCAGGTGTTACTCCTGGCTGTCTGCTCAGAAATAGCTCCTGGCGGGCACGGGGGACCATATGGGACGCCAGGATTCAAACCAACCACCTTTGGTCCTGGATCGGCTGCTTGCAAGGCAAACGCCGCTGTGCTATCTCTCCGGGCCCTGTTTTTTTTAATTTTTGATGCAAAACGAAGTTAATGTATTTAACCAGCGGTGGAGTTGAAGCCTGAGTATTTTTTTTTTTTTTTTTTTGTGGTTTTTGGGTCACACCCGGCAGTGCTCAGGGGTTACTCCTGGCTCCATGCTCAGAAATTGCTCCTGGCAGGCACGGGGGACCATATGGGACGCTGGGATTCGAACCGATGACCTCTTGCATGAAAGGCAAACACCTTACCTCCATGCTATCTCTCCAGCCCCGAAGCCTGAGTATTTAAAAAAAAAACTTTTGTTTTTTTTTTGGGGGGGGCGGGGCACACCCATTTGATGCTCAGGGGTTACTCCTGGTTAAGCACTCAGAAATTGCCCCTGGCTTGGGGGGACCATATGGGACGCCAAGGGATCGAATCATGGTCCTTCCTTGGCTAGCTCTGCAAGGCAGACACCTTACCTCTAGCGGCACCTCTCTGCCTCCCCCCAAAAAGTTTAATTTTAATTTTTTTGTTTGTTTTGGGGCCACACCAGGTGAGTCTCAGGGGTCACTCCTGGCTATGCACTCAGAAATCATTCCTGGCTCAGGGGACCATATGGGACGCCGGGGGATCAAACTGTGATCTGTCCTAGGGTAGCCGCATGCAAGGCAAAAACCCTACCACTGCGCCACCGCTCTGGCCCCATTTATTTATTTTTTAATTTTGATGTAAATCTACTTTGGCCTCACAGGCTGGTTGTTCCCAGCCTTTTTCTGACAGTGTCTAGTGTTGCACCATTTGCTTTAGATTTTTTTTCTTGTTTTCCTCGTCTAAAAAACTATGTGCATTTTGTTTGTTTGTTTGTTTTTGGGTCATACCCAGCAGCTCTCAGGTGTTCCTCCTGGCTCTACGCTCAGAAATTGCTCCTGGCAGGCTTGGGGGCCATATGGGATGCCGGGATTCTAACCACCGTCCTTCTGCATGCAAAGCAAATGCCCTACCTCCATGCTATCTCTCCGGTCCCCAAAAAATTATGTGCATCTTATGGTCAGGTGTGTCTTATAGAGCAAAAAATATGCTAAGTCTTTTATTAACAAAAGCAAAACCCGTCAGTGATTCATTCAAAGTCATGAAGCCGATGCTTGTTTAGTCATCTCCCTCTTTTGAAACTAAGGACACAGCTCTGTGCTTGCAGTTCCAGAGCCTCCCCGGCAACCCCCTCACGTCTGAGCTGCCTCTATTCCGTGTTCAAGTGGATCAAGAGGGAAACAATGAGTTCCACAGTTTTCATCTTAGTATTTTATTAGACACAGGAAAGTGATGCGATTTCTTTTCCTCACCAACATGTGTCATCACGGAGATCAGCTTACAGATGATCTCAGGCTTCAGAAAGGACCACACTACCTCCACCTCAAGCCATTCCTCAAGGTTGACCACACGAGTTTCTCACCGGCTCACCTGGGAAATTCCTAATGATGATGTTTTCCTATTCGTTAATAGTTGCTAACCACTTGAAATCCCTTTTTTGTTTTTATTTTGATTTCCATGCAGCTCCAAGTAAAAGCTTCTGACTGATACCATTTCACTAATTTTCAACTATCCAAAAAGAAGAATCTTTTTTTATGGTAAGAATAGAGAAATAGGAGCCAGAAGGGTGGTGCAGCGGTAGGGCATTTGCCTTGCACGTGGCTGGCCTAGGACGAACCGCAGTTCAATCCTCCGGTGTCCCATATGGTCCCCCAAGCCAGGAGTGATTTCTGAGCAAATAGCCAGGAGTAACTCCTGAGTATCATGGGGGTGTGGCCCCACAACCAAAAACCAAAAAAAAAAGAATAGTGAAAATAGGGGCCAGAGAGAGAACACAGCGGCAGGACATTTGCCTTGCAGGCAGCCGATGCAGGAGGGATAGTGGTTCAAATCTCAGCATTCCATATGGTCCCCATCCTGCCGCGAGTGATTTCTGAGCGCAGAGCCAGAGCCAGGAGTAACTCCTGAGCGCTGCTGGCTGTGACCCAAAATAAAAAAAAAAGAAAAGGGGCTGAAGAGATAGCATGGAGGTAAGGTGTTTGCCTTGCATGCAGAAGGTTGGTGGTTCGAATCCCGGCATCCCATATAGTCCCCTGAGCCTGCCAGGAGCAGTTTCTGAGCATAGAACCAGGAGTTCCTCCTGAGCACTGCTGGTTGTGACCCAAAATCAAAGGAAAAAA
This sequence comes from Suncus etruscus, assembly GCF_024139225.1. Taxonomy (NCBI): domain Eukaryota; kingdom Metazoa; phylum Chordata; class Mammalia; order Eulipotyphla; family Soricidae; genus Suncus; species Suncus etruscus. The sequence goes on from NC_064862.1 coordinate 24,631,651, forward strand.
AAAAAAAAAAAAAAGGAAAGAATAGAGAAATAATCTCTCTCTAGTGAAAAGCCTGAAAAGTGGATCCTGGAGGGAGGAAAATAAGTCTAGCCAGAAGCAAACCCAGGACCCATTATAAAAAGAGTTCCTGATCACTGTGGAACCTTCCAGAGGATTTTGGGACCCAGAATTATCTTGTTCTTAGTTTTAAATTTTTTTAGGGAGAAAGTTCTTTATGTTTACTTGTTTGCTTTTGGCTTTTGAACTACACTCTGCTGTACTCAGGGCAGCATACTTCTGACTCTGCTCAGGAATCACTCCTAGTACTTAAACAGGGAACTTTAGGGGTTACCAGTGATGGAACCTGGGTTGCTGTATGCAATGTTATACACATGAGACTATTTCTTTGATACCAGAGCTTACTTTATTTATTTATTTATTTGTTTATTTGTTTGTTTGTTTATTTATTTATTTATTTATTTTGGTTTTTGGGCCACACCCGGCAAGGTGCTCAGGGGTTACTCCTGGCTGTCTGCTCAGAAATAGCTCCTGGCAGGCACGGGGGACCATATGGGACACCAGGATTCGAACCAACCACCTTTGGTCCAAGATCGGCTGCTTGCAAGGCAAACGCCGCTGTGCTATCTCTCCAGGCCCACCAGAGCTTACTTTAAACGTTTTTCCTCTTTCCTTACTGATCATCTGGCAAGGCAAATACTAGGTTTAATCCTTGGCATCCCACAGGGTCCTCTGACTGTCACACCAGGACTGATCGATGAGCACAGGGCCAGGAGTAAGCCCTGAGCATCACCAGGTATGGTCCCCAAAATCAAACCTTCCAAAAGTCTCAGAGAGAGTCTATATGTCTTAACATTTCCTAAATATTTTTTAAAACAGAAGCATCGTAAAAACTGAGGGACTGGAGGGCTCCTGGGTCCCACTCCAAGAAGGCTCTGCAAGTCATCGCAAAGACAGCCACGCTGGTAGCCAGAGTCAAGAACGATCTCTCTCGTTTAATAATTTGGGAGAGCTGCCCAAGGAGCACCTTTACCATCGCATTGAGTTAAAGACCGCAGAGACTAGAAAACTCATTGCCCGTCTCCAAGGCTGCTTTTTCCCTGTTACAAGTCCCCAAACGACCTTTGCCAGCCTGCCCGCCCTCCTCCCTGTATTCTCTCTCTCTTTTAATAAGGTGGAACAAATGGGACTTCATTTGATCGGATTGCCACAGACTAGGGAGATCAATTATTCATGCTCACACTCTTCCCTCTTGTTAAGCCCCTGCATTAGCCTCATTTTCCTCTTTATTGCCCGAGTTGGGGGCGAGTCTTGGTCTGCGCCCACTTGGAGGTGGACGGGGCACACTGGGACGAGGTTCGGAAAACAAGCCACAGCCCGAGTCCTGGAGAAAATGGCCTGCGCTAATGTGACCGCCGGATCAATAGTTATTGCAGGGGAGTTTGGCTTTAAGTACCAAGAGTCTATTACGACAGGGCTTTGGATTGTGATTACCGAGCACATTTTGACAGGAGTTAGATGCGCCTTGAAAAAAAAAACCTTCCCCTTATTAGGGCTGCCACATGTGGCAGTGAGCAGACCATGCCCAGCCCGGCAGGGGCTGCCTTGGGCTATGCTGGGCACGGGGTGGGCATCTTTCTTTCTGGTTCTGGTTCCTGCCACACATCAGCTTTGGAAAACTCTGCGAGGCCTTTCCTTCCAGTTACTTCTACTTCTTGGAGACCCAAAGTTGTTTCATCAGCATTAGTCTTGGAATCCTACTTCTCTTTTCAATTATTCAGAATTATATGAAATGATATTATTTAGAAAACAACAAAACAGGGGCTGGAGCAATAGATAGCACAGGAGGTAGGGTGTTTTCCTTGCATGTGGCCAACCCGGGTTCCATCCCTGGCATTCCATATGGTCTCCTGAGCCTTCCAGGAGTGGTTGCTGAGCACAGAGCCAGGAGTAACAACTGAGCACCACCAGGTATTGTCCCAAACCAACCAACCAAACATTCTGATTATGCTCTTATTACTCCACGCAGCAAATTCTAAAACGGGTAGAATTACCAACAAAGAGTGGAAGCAACTTTCAACATGACCATTTCTTTGAAATAATTTCTGCATTTGGTAGAGATAATATTTTCATTCTGTTTTATTTTGTTGGGGGGGGGCAGGGACCGACCCTACCTGGCAATGTTCAGGGATTACTCCTTGCTCTGCATTCAGAAATGACTCCTGACAGTGTTCAAGGGACCATATGATTGAACCTAGGTCAGCATGTGCAAGACTCTGGCCCTGCCAGTGAGCAAAGGTGGTCGGTGCTTTGCTGGGTCATGCTGAGTGTAAAGCCTGGAGGATCTGAAAATTCTCCAGCCTTCTCCCCTCATCCTGGGCAGTTCCCAGGGGTTCCATGGTCAATCACTCTATAGTGCTCTCTGCTGCCCAGACCCAACATTGCACCCTGGGGAGCAGAACTGTGCACCTAGTAGGTCCGAAGTGGCCCTGCTAGGAACATCAACTTGCTCCAAGATGAAGCAGAAAGGGCAGCTCGTTCCCGCAGCACCTACATGGCCCCATGTGCTGTGCAGGGAGGGTCTGTGGGCTAACTTGCTGGTGCATGATCCCAGCATGACAGCTTCTCAGCCTGTCCCTCATTTGCTCACTTTTTGAGCATCTGGCTCTGCAGCAGACTCAAACAAAGGGGCCACTTCACCCAATTCAAGACCAAAATTTCCATGGGGCTCCCCATAACTGCCTCTAGAACACCCTGACTCTATCTAGGCCCGAGATTCATCTTGGGAAACACAGTAGACTAGACCGCATGGGAAATGCTATGGTTGATAAGGCACGAAAAATAAGATTTGTTCCATGAGGGCCAGAGAGATCACACAGTGGATAGGGCACTTGCCTTGCATGTTGCCGACCTAGGTTCAATCCCCGATATTCCTATGGTGTTCTAGGTACTGCCAAGAGTTATTCCTGAATGCAGGGCCAGGAGTAAGCCCTGAGATTGCTGTGTATGTAGATGACCTGAGTTCGAGCCCCATCATCAGGAGTGACACCCACCCGAGCACTGGAGCCAGGAGTGAGCCCTGAGTACTGCCAGGTATGGCCCCCAAAATGAGAAAAACAAAACAAATCCAAGGCAGCAAAAAAAAAGTCTCGTAACAGGTGAGAGCTGATAAACTAAAGAAGAGGTTCCTGGGCCCAGAGAGATAGCACAGCGGCGTTTGTCTTGCAAGCAGCCGATCCAGGACCAAAGGTGGTTGGTTCGAATTCTGGTGTCCCTTATGGTCCCCCGTGCCTGCCAGGAGTTATTTCTCAGCAGACTGCCAGGAGTAACCCCTGAGCACCGCCGGGTGTGGCCCAAAAAAAAAAAAAAAAAAAAAAAAGAAGAGGTTCCCAAGGCTACCAGATACTGAGCTGGTAAAGGTGGCAGAGCAAATACAAATTACAGTGCAAGTAGAAACATCAAAGCACAGGGGAGTCCAAAGCAGCCACATCATTTCGATTTTGTTTTGTTTTGTTTTTTTGGGCCACACTTGGCAGCGCTCAGGGATTACTCCTGGCTCTGCATTCAGGAATCGCTTCTGGCTCGGGACCATATGTGATGCTGGGGATCAAACCTGCATCCGTTCTGGGTCATCCACGTGCAAGGCAAACACCCTACCGCTGTGCTACCACTCTGTCCTCTATCAATTCGACTTTTTTTAGGGGGGGCCACACCCGGTAGTGCATAGGGGTTACTCCTGGCTCTATGCCCAGAAATCACTCCTGACAGGCTCAGGGGACCATATGGGATGCCAGGATTTGAAGCACCAACCTTCTGCATGCAAGGCAAACGCCTTGCCTCTATGCTATCTCTCTGGCCCCTATCAATTCAATTTTAAGGAGAAACAGATTTACATTTTTAGAAAGGAAAAGTCCGTTGGTGAGGAAACAAGTCATAGATAGAGTCCAAGAGAGAATACAGAAACTGGAAGATAAATTCGAAAAGATCATTCAGAATGCAGGGGACAGGGTGGGGTGGGTCAGAACAAGCTCAAAACAGCATAGAGCAGGGAACAAGGTGTTCCGAGACTAGAGAGAGTGAAAGGGGAAGGACATTCTCCGATGAAGGCTGAGAATTTTCTACCCACAGAAGGGAGCCAGTAAAGAAACCTCAAATGGGCAGAGTAAACCAGATCCCCGCCAAGAGACCTTCGAGTGAAAGCACAGAAAATTCCAGACAAGGAAAGAGCTGAAAGGCAGCTAAAAGGAGAGAAAGGTTCCTAAAGGGAGTTTCTCTGTAGCGTGATGCAAGTCAGAGTGAGAGAGAGGGACTGGGACTAGGAACTGCAAAGGCCAGAGAAAGGGCCCCAATCAGCATGAGGGAGGAAGAAGGATGCAGAGAGAATCTGGGGGCCAAGAAACACCCCCATCATACTGTAGGGAGATGAAAATAACCTGAGGTTATGGAAGAGTAAAGATGAGATAAATGCCATAAAAGGATACTTTAATACCTTTTTTTTTGAGGGGGTTTTGGGCACACTCGGTGATACCATGGGTTACTCCTGGCTATGCACTCAGAAATCGCTCCTGGCTTGGGGGACCATATGAGACACCTGGGATCAAACCAAGGTCCGTCCTGGATCGGCTGCATGCAAGACAAACACCCTACCGCAATGTTATCGCTCCAGCCCCGCCTTTTTTTTTTTGTTTGTTTTTTGGGTCACACTCGGCAGTGCTCAGGGGTTACTCCTGGCTCCATGCTCAGTAATTGCTCCTGGCAGGTTCGGATGACCATATGGATGCCAGGATTCGAACCAATGACCTGCATGAAAGTCAAACGCCTTACCTCCATGCTATCTCTCCGGCCCCATCCAGCCCCGCTTTAATACCTTTTATAACATAAAAGTATAGAGGGGCCAGAGCCATAGGACTATGGGGGAGGGCATCTGCCTTGCATGCTGCTGACCTGGGTTTGATTCCTGGCACTCTAATTCCCTAAGTACTGCCAGGAGTGATCCCTGAGCACAGAACTAGGAGTAAATCCTAGGCACTGCCAGATGTGACACTATACACACACACACACAAATACACACACACACACACACACAAAACATATATTATACTGACTATAGACCAAACAACAATGTTGCTTTGGGGGGTTTCAACCATAAAAAAAAAACCCTCTATCTACCTAGTCACTATTATTCCGAAAAGCCCAATGTCATGAATCCAAGCATTATACTGGGGACACAGATGCCAGAGGCACAGAGGACCTCCGCCAGTGTGGCTCCAAATAAATGGAAATCTGAATCGTACTGGGGAGGACACTGATGAAAGAACCAGTAAGCGCCGTCTGACTGTGTCTTTTGGTTATAGGTCAGAGCTATGCTTTAAAACACATGACTTCCAGGAGATCCCCACGTCCCGCATACAAACGGCCTTGTTGGGGTCCCCAACAGTGGAGCATCCACCACTGGTTCACAAATTGTTGGCCCAGTGGGACTCAGTCTAGATCGTGAAATCCAGGACTAGTAGTATTCACCACCACCACCACCAAAAGAATCAAAGACACAAAGAGAAAGAACAGGGCTGGAGCGATAGGGCAGGGTGGAGTGTTTGCCATGCACATGGCGATCTGGGACAGACCGGGTTTGATCCCCTGCATCCCATATGGTCCCTCAAGCCTGCCAGGAGCAACTTCTGAATGCAAAGCCAGGAATAAACCCTAAGCACACTGGGTGTGGCCCCCCCAAAACAAAAAGACAAAGAAAAGGGAGAACAATTGGCACAGTTGGCGGTCTTGCGAATGACTCTGGTTGCTCCTCAACCCCCATGTTAAGTAGGAATCACACACACAATAAAAAGGTGGTCAAAAATCTTTTCGACCAAAAAAAAAAATTGCAGGGTCTGCATAATAGCCCCAATAAATCCACAGATGAGATAAGGTTTAAAAAGACGATGAGCAAGACAGACAACTGTGGAGGCAGGGAGGCAGGAGGTAGCGAGAAAAAGAGTAAATCATACACAAAACAGGCCATAAAAAATAAAAAAGCAGTTAATATACATGAATAATGGATGTCTGGTTTAAAAGCAGTTTACTCCGATATGATGTAATTTTTGACAAGCAGCCAGAGAGACTATTTTGTAAGTCCTTGCCCGAGAGAAGCCGGAGCGGGAGACGGGGAACCCAGCGCGCGTGGGGGGGCAGGGGGGAGCACGCATGGAAAATGACTCCCTCCAATTACTCTCCCACCCCAAAGGTGACTTTGTGCTGGCAAACAGACACGGGCCTCTCAGGTGTGCCCAGAGGGGCCATCACGGGCAAAGAGGCAGTCTGGAGACTACCCTCCCGACACACACACACACACACACACACACACACAGAGGCTCAGATCTCTGAATCGCAGCCCCCTCCCCACAGCTTCCCTGTGACAGGCCCTGGCACCAGTGTACCCCCAGAACTGGCACAAAGGGAGCAGCAGGCTGGGCTGCTTTCATGTTTAAGTTTTAATTGGAGCCACGAGCCCAGGAGGCCGAGAGATTTCAGGGCTGCTGCGGGGCGCCAGGCACCGAGCGGGCAGGCGGGCGGGCAGGGCCGATGCGTGTGCCCCACCGGCTCGCGCCAACGCACCTGCAACCCCCCACCGTTCCAGGACTGGACTCGGGCTGGGGCGGCGCTGCCAGTCGCGCAGACGCTGCCAAATGCAAGAGGGAAGGGGGGTGGCTTTGTGATGTGGGCAGATGTCGACAAAGACTAGCGGGAGGCCAAACACACACCTCGCCTTCATGACCTGGGCCTTGCAGAACGAGGCAACTGTGGCGCACACAAGCCAGCACCCCCTTCCCCTAATGTCCGAACCAGCCCGTGAGCAGTGGCGTCCACTTCTCCTGGGACAGTGGAAGACAGTCTTGGTCTTGCTGCTCTTTGGAGCTTTCCAGATTATCTCTTATTCTCTTGCAATAATAACAGCCAAGGAAGAAGAGTCTAGAGCCGTGGTCTCAAACTTGCGGCCCATGGGCTGCAAACGGCCCTCTGTACAACATTTTGTGGCCCTGCCCTAGAGGAATCTTTTTTTTATTTTGTTTTGTTTTAGTTGTTTGGGTCACACCCCCCAATGTTCAAGGCTTACTACTGACTTTGCACTCAAGGATCACCCCGACTTTGCCTACTGCAGCCCGCAGGTAAATTGAGTTTGAGACCCCTGGTAGAGGTACCCAAGACCCAAGGAAGGGACCAGCATCAGAGCCCCTGGGGCCCAGGCAGGGACATCATCACTGTGCAAGACTGACTTAAAGCAGAAATTCCTCACGTCCCTCTCTCTGTGCTCCCGGCGAAGTCCCTTATGGCCAGTGACCACAGGTGACTCATGAATAATGCATCATCCCCAGGAGGAAGCCTTTATTCAACCTGGTCTCCAGAGAGAGGAAAACTGTGGTGCCAAAGTGAGGAGTGAACTATTTAAAAGTGAAGACAACATGGATATTACTATTATCATTATTAAGGTTTTTGGGCCACACCTGGCTCTGCGCTCAGAAATTACTCCTGGCAGGTTTGGGGGACCATACGGGATGATGGGGATCAAACCCAGATAGGCCACATGCAAGGCAAATGCTCTACCTGCTGTGATATCGCTCCAGCCTCTACTACTATTATAATTTTTATTATTAATTTTTTTAGTTTTGGGACCATACCCTGCGGTGCTGGCTTTGCACTCAGAAATTATTCTTGGCAGACTTGGAGGACCATGTGGATGTCAGGGACTGAACCTGGGTTGATCATGTACAAGGCAAATGCCCAACCTGCTGTGTTATTGCTCCTGCCCCTACTATTATTATTATTAATAATAAATAGGAAGATTCCAGTGAGACAAGCACAGTTGTAAGGGATGGGCAAGCGGATGGGTCTTAACTATCACGGGACATGTTATCCAGGAACAGTGCTGAGCAGGGATGGGGTGACGGCCTGGTTTCAGTACCCACTGCAACTCTCAGTACTGGCCGAGACCCAAGCAGGGCCGGGTCCACCCCGCCATTAGGACAGCGCTAGAGTGTGACTGTCCAAGAGGGGGCAGGAGTGATGAGGGGGTCCAGAGGGTGCAGTGGCTGTGAGGATCAGCCTGCAGGCAGCCCTAGCACTGATCAGAGCAGGTTGTCCCTGGGTGGCAGGGCAGAGGCAGGAGACAGGCACTGCTGCGGTGAAGGGGAGCGAATTATCTTCAAGTCGACAAAGTGCATCATGACGGGCCACGTGGTGGGGAGGCCTTGGGGTTCTCTCCCTGGCACCATGAAAATCAATCAGAGGACCTCAAAAAGCTGCGGTGGGCTCACAGCTCAAGCCATGAGATGGCAAGAGGCAGGTTGAGAGGGTTTTAGACCCACTACATGGCCCTGAGCGCAGCTGGGCTAACTTCCAGTGATGGACTAGAGCACCACAGGTGTGATCTTGAGAGTTCCAGCATCATGGGGTCCCTCTGGCTTCCCAGACTCCTCGGTCCCTCCTCATAATAATAGGCTAGAGCAGAGGCTGCCCTCCGGGCCTCCGACAGAGGGAACATTCTGGAGCCTAGAATGGGCAGGTTCAGTGGACAGCCCAGACTAGGGGGTCTGCTCTAGAGCCAGGAGGGGATTAGGATGGAGGCAGGGCATGGTAGAATCTTTTACCCCCATTCTGACTCACGAACCCTCACCCTGCTCCCTTTGCCCTCCTGCACCTCTGCCTCAAGAAACGGGAGCTCGGGGCTGGAGAGATAGCATGGAGGTAAGGCATTTACCTTTCATGCAGAAGGTCATCGGTTCGAATCCTGGCATCCCATATGGTCCCCCGTACCTGCCAGGAGCAATTTCTGAGCACGAAGCCAGGAAAAAACCCTGAGTACTGCCAGGTATGACCCAAAAACCACAAAAAAAAAAAAAAAAAAAAAGAAACGGGAGCTCACCTCAACTGTGCTGTGAAGCCAAAGCAGGCAAGAGAGGAGAAGGCAGGAAGGAAATTGGGAGACTAGACATATGGCTCATGCAGGAGCAACCAACCATGTGAGCGGATCACATGCATTGCCGGAGTGTATTAGAAGTCAAATGTTGGGCCGGAGTGGTGGTGCAGAGTGGTACGGTGTCTGCCTTGCCGGAGCTAGCCTAGGACAAACTGCGGTTCGATCTCCTGGCATTCCATATGATCCCCAAGCCAGGAGTGATTTCTGAGCACATACTCAGGAGTAACCCCTGAGTGTTACTGGGTGTGGCCAAAAAAAAACAAAACAAATCAAAAAGAAAGTTGAATGTTTCCCACTTAGTTGTATGTTGTTTTTGAGGGCAAATGTGTGTGTGTGTTTGAAAATAAGAGCCGGTTTGGGGTTTACACCCATGGCAGGTAGGTTACAGGTACCCTCATTCTGCACCAGTAACCCCTAATCCATCCCCAAGGTCAGGAGAGGCACGTGGCAAGTGGTAAGCGGGAGGAAAAGGTTGGCTATAGCACCCCGATTCTTGACCCCCATGGGCTGAAAGACAAGCCTTTTCTCTCTGCAAAGTCAGTTGCAGCGTGGATCACATTGATGCTGGGACTGCCAGCTGGAAGAGATCTAAGCCTGTGTGGTGTAAAACCCATGCGATGTGAACACCAAGGTACATGACAGGTCTGTGCCCTGGCATGGACATGGGATGGCAAACTGGACAGTTAGTGCCACACAAAAATGCTCAGCAGAGTCCTGAGAAGCGTCAGGACCTGATGACATCCTCAGCGTACTTGAGAAGTCAGAAGAGAGAGCGGGGCCCAGAGAGATAGCTCAGTGGAGTGGGAACTTGTTTTGCACGCATACAATTTTTTTTTTATTTTTTTATTTGTGGGTCACACCCGGCAGTGCTCAGGGGTTATTCCTGGCTCCATGTTCAAAAATTGCTCCTGGCAGGCACGGGGGACCATATGGAACGCCGAGATTCGAACCGATGACCTCCTGCATTAAAGGCAAACGCCTTAACTCCATGCTATCTCTCCGGCCCTGCACGCAGACAATTTGGGTTCAATCGCTGGCACCTCATTTGGTCTTCAGAGCACTGCCAGGAAGTACAGACCAGGAATAATCCCAGAGTGCCACTGGGTGTGGCCCACAAGTCAAAAAAAAAAAAGAGAGAGAAAGAGAGATGAGGCTAGAGGGACAGAAAAATAGGAGGACAACCCAGGACGGAGGGACGGGGGGGGGGGGGGGGAGGGGGGGAGTGAGGGAGGTGGGGAGAGAGAGAGGAGAGAGGGGGGGGGGGAGACAAAAGGTGGAAAACATGGGAGGCAACAATGAGCCTATATTTGCATGTGATCCCACATGTCGGCTAAGAGGCTGCCTCAGGACCACGAGCTGACGGTCTCGAAGCTCAAAGAACCACACATGTCCCTGGCAGACAGAGCCCAAAATTTCTCATTCCCACACTTCCTATATGAGAGAGCTCAGGGACTGGCTTACGGGCTGGATGGTTCAATGTGGCAGCTGGAAGCCACAGACCAGTAGCCAGGGGACAGCAGGGCTATGCCGGATGCTCTGCGGTTTCCGAGGCCACCTCAGTGCCATGTAGTAGTGATATTGTGCTTGAACACTTCCTCAGGGACCCCGGCATTCCTCTCTACTTTCTGGGGGGAAGTAAGTCACACCTCACTCTCTCTTCCAAACAAGCTCCAGAGAGGTGCCAGGGATAGGCCTGTGTCTGCCATCACAGTAACGGGATCAAACATGCTAGCCACAGACATCTGTACTCCAGCAAGCCTGGGTCACCCCAACCTGCCCCCCCGACTGAGTCCTCTTGCCCCCTGACACCCTTCTCTGCATATCACACTATCCCTCCCTCACTGCTTTTTCTGAGGGGCGCCTGTCTGCTCGAGTTGATGGGGATGGAGCTGAAGGGCGGATCTCTGAGACATACAAAGCACATTTCCTGCTTCCCAGATACTGCTCCTACTTTTCTGGAGCACGCTAGCGCCCCCTGTGGTGCCTCTGATGCCAGATCCCCCTGCTCCAATTAGCACCAGCTTCTCACATACACACCCGTTCTGTGGGTGCTGGGCACTAACCCATCCTATTCTGGGGTACTCTGGCAAAGGCTCCTTGCAAAGATGGGACTTCCTTGGCTCTAAGGTTTCTCCCTCTGCTCTGAGGTCCACATTGCGGGGTTTTAGGGCAAGCATTTGCCAACTGAGAAGTGACAATGGAGAGACCAGAGGGATGGCAAAGGGGAAGGCGTTTGTTTGCCTTGCACACAGATGACCCAAGTTTAATCCCTGGCATCCCATATGGTCCCCCAGGTCTGCCAGGAGTGATTCCTAAGTGTAATCCTAAGAAGCAGTGATTCCTAAGAATCCCTGTGACCCCAACCCCCCCAAAAAAAAGAAAGAATAAAAGAACTAACAACTCAGAGCCACCCCTGCTGTGGAGATTAGGGAAGAACGCAAAGGCCTCAAATCCTCAATTCTGTCTTTGTGTCTTCACCAAGAATGGGACTCACCAAGATTCTGTCTCCATAATCTCATGTCCCCCTTGTCATGAACAAATCTGCTGGATGTCCCCAAATGGACCTCAGGAACAACCAGGTCTCGGCTCTGTTGGATTCAGCTGCGAGTACCATGCTGATCAAAAATGAGCACCCAGTAGGTGCTGGATGAGCTGATGGAACACTCAGGCCACACAAGGGCTCCTACTGGGCAGTGCCCCCCCCCACACACTTGCTCCACAGAGGGAGAAAATAGAAAAATTATTAGAAATAGATTAAAAAGGGGCTGGAGTGATAGCAGAGAGATAGGGCGTTGGCCTTGCACGCTGCCATCCTGGGACAAACCCGGGTTCAATCCCTGGCATCCGGATATATGGTTCCCCTAGCCTGCCAGGAACAACTTCTGAGCACAGAGCCAGGAGTAACTCCTGAGCGCTGCTGGGTGTGGCCCCCAAACAAACAATAAAACAAACAAAAGAAATAGATTAAAAAATAAGAAAAGTAGAAAAAAAGTAAAAACATCTTCCTTCACATGTCCATGGAGTTCGAGCAATGCCTTGCACGCAGATCTGGGTTTGATCTCCGGCACCCCCTGGGGTCCCCCGAGTCCCACCAGAAGTGACCGAAGCGCAGAGTCAGGAGTAAGCCATGAGCACTGCCAGGTGTGACCCACACAATGAAGTTCCAGGTTTCAGGATACTTGTCTTGTTCAAAATCTACAGGTTTTTATGCTGTTGGGCACAGGAGAGTGGCGGATTCCTCCTGCAGGAACAGCTCTGGGTGTGAAATCTGGGCTCTTAGGGAAAGTGTCAGCCTCAGACAGCACTTTTTCAGAGCCATGGACGATGGTGGCTGAGGCAGCAGGGCCGAGCCTGCCGGGCTGGGATGACCTCACTCACGTCTCCCCGTCGGACTGTGTGCTACAGGTCCTAATGCAATCTGCTGCCAGCTGCCAAGTCTTTCAGAATTCAGGACACGGGTCCAAGGAGGCGGTCCAGAGCGTGGTGTAACAGCGCTCTTCACACATAGAACATGCTTAAACAAGGCCCTTCCACCGTCTAAGCCTCCACCTCGGAACACAAAGCCCAATTTGGGTTGATATAACACAGCATTAAAAAAGGAACTTCACTGGTGGAAGTTCTTTCTGATAGATTCAGAAAATATGAGACACAAGAACTAATTTAAAAGGGACTTTTGGGCACAGAAGGTTCACAGAGCCGGGACCGGGAGGCGGAGCCCTGGGGCACCCAGAAATGTTGGTCCTTAAGGTCATTTTTGCAGTGACATTATTCCGTGACAGTCTGAGAGCCCAAGATGCCCCATCAAAAGCCAAGAGAGATTTCCAGCTATCAGTAAAAGACCTAAGCAGCCTTCTCATTTCACAGGCATTGATGAAGGAATTAAAGTGAGAGAAACAGCAGTGTGGGTTCAATCCCCAGCATACAAAGTAACAAGTCCTTTGGGAGGATCATGAACTCTGCTTTAAAGTATTCAACTCATGAAACTACTGTAGTATCATCCAATGAAGGCTTTTCCAGGGTTAGAAATTTTGAGTAACAGCCCCACCCCCAAGTGCCTGATGCATTTAGTTTTTGGAAGCCACTGGAGGACACTGACAATGCCCCTTTGCCTTCTCCTAGTGATAAAGGGCAAGCCAACAAGGGAGCTGAGCATGAGGGAAAAGGCGGAGCTATGAGTACTGCTCGGGGACTTTTTCTACAGGAAGACATCTGATGAAGAGGAATATTTCTTTTTTTTTTTTTTTTTGGTTTTTGGGCCACACCCGGTAACGCGCAGGGGTTACTCCTGGCTATGCGCTCAGAAGTCGCTCCTGGCTTGGGGGACCATATGGGACACCGGGGGATCGAACCGTGGTCCGTCTCCTAGGCTAGCGCAGGTAAGGCAGGCACCTTACCTCCAGCGCCACCGCCCGGCCCCAGGAATATTTCTTTCAGGGAGTGGGGCTAGGGGGAAAGAGAAGAAAGGAACTGGTAAGTTTTCCATTTTACAGCCTTCTAAAGTTCTTGAATCATTTTTTGTTTTGTTTTTGTTTTTGAGTCACACCCGAGATGCTCAAGGGTTCCTCCAGGCTCTATGCTCAGAAATCGCTCCTGGCAGGCTCGGGGACCATACGGGATGCCGGGATTCGAACCATCATCTGTCCTGGATCGGCTGCTTGCAAGACAAACGCCAGACCGCTGTGCTATCTCTCTGGCCCCGCTTGAATAATTTTTTAACAAGCCCAGAGAGTGTTCGAGTACCTGGTCAGAGCTTTGGATTTTCAACCACCTTCTAAAAGAACTGAGCTGGGGTTCCTTTTGGTACCTTGTTTCCTTCGTGCACCCAGCCCAGACTCTTCACTCCAAAAGCCGCCTGATGGGCCGAGACATCCAGGCAGGTCACCGGCTGACCGTAGACATAGTGCAGGGTGCGGGGTGAGTCTTCAGCCTTCAGCAAGTAGACCAGATCACCGGCAGAGGCCACGGCCACGGGAGACCTCCCAGTGCCTGGGACTATGTTCAGGTGGTCGACCTGTAAAGGGACAACAGTTAGAGATCATAAGTCCTGTGGCCTCACCTATGACTCATCCTGGCTTGGACGGTGTGGCAGGACAGACGATGGGGACTGGTTTGCAGGAAGGAAGGCCAAATGAGAAGCTGATCGCCACAGAAAGAACAATCGTCCTTAGAGAGTGTAGAGGCACCAAGACACTGAGTCTGGGGCCGGAGCGATAGAACAGCGGGTAGGGTACTTGCATTGCACGCGCTCGACCTGAGTTCGGTCACTGACATCCCACATGGCCTCCTGAGCATGCCAGGAAGGCGTCCTGAGTAAAGCTAGGAATAGGTTATAAGCATCGCCGGGTGTGGTTAAAAAAAGACAAAAAAAAAGATCACTGAGTCTGCCAAGATACTGGGCTGGAAGTGGGGAGGAGACACCCATATCTGTGGCTCCCACACTGAGGGTGTATTCTTTTATTTTTATTTTTATTTTTTGGATTTTGGGCCACACCTGGTGACACTCCAGGGGTTACTCCTGGCTCTGTGCTCAGAAATTGCTCCTGGCTCAGGGGACCATATGGGATGCCAAGGGATCAAACTGTGGTCCGTCCTGGGTCAGCTGCGTGCAAGGCAAATGCCCTATTGCTGCACCTGGTAGATGTATTCTGGCCCAACTACTGTTGAGGGAAAGCTGTCCACATTTATCACAGTGTCAAAAGACTGTATTTCCACAATACTACTGAACCTCCACAGTACCCCTTTACCTCCACAGTACTATTGAACTAACACAGTACTGTTATACATCACAGTACTACTGGACCAACACAGTACTTCCACTCCTATACTTACACAGTACTATTGGACCAACATAGTACTCCTACTCCTCCACAGTACTACTGAACCAACATAGTACTCCTGTACCTATGTGGCACCCTTGTGCCTCCACAGAACTACTGAACTAACACAGTATTTCTATACCTCCACAGTATTCCTAAACTAACATAGTACTCCTATACCTTCACAGTACTACTGAACTACCACAGTACTCCTTTACCTATGTAGTACTCTTGTACCTCCACAGTACTCCTGAACCATTAGCGTATTCTTGTACCTCCACAGTTCTCCTGTATGTCTATAATGCTCCTGAACCTCTGTAGCAGTCCTCCATCTCTGCAATACTCCTGCACTCGGCAGTACTCCTGACTCCATTACTGCTAAACTTTTCTACAACTGCATAGGAATGGGGCGTGGGCCTTCCACAGTGATTTACTTGTTTATATCCATAAGTTATTCCTTTCCTGAGTGCAGTTTTCATCAATTTTCACCTGCTTGTCAATTCTGAGTGAAAAAACAGTGAAAACCACACTGGGTCCAGTGTAGGGTGATGAAAATCAAGGAATACACCAGTAGTCTGTCCTGACAATGAGCCAAAATAAGCCAAAGCCTGAAGCCTGGATCCATCCGGTGAGGTCTGGAAAATGGAAAAATCAGGTGACTGCTGACCTTAGGGCCCAGGAGAGTGAGGGAATACCCAGGCCCAGAGAAGGAGGCTTCACAGAGGGCGGATGTGCCAACCCCAAGCACTGTCCTGAGGTGAAATAGAAGTGGCCTGTGGTGGTGACCAACAGTGACACCCTCCTATAGGGGAGAAGGACACTGAATGAGACAGGAGCCTCAGGACGTTCTGTGCTCCTTCATCTTGCATGCAGAATATGTGTCTAAATCCCCTGCAATTGGCCTCTGTAGTCTAGCCCATGAATTCCACCTCATTGCTGGCTTCCCACAGGCCAAGAGGCTCAACTGACAGTGCTTTCACCATTTGCAGGCTCTGTCAATGACTTCTGAGAGCTTTCAGTCTGTGCCCAGATGGCTCCTTCCTGCCAAGGCAGAGAGACGCTTCCTGGAGGAATTCCCATCATAAGGGGACTGAGCTCCTGTATCCTGTTCTGGTCTACACTGGGATTCCATGGATCAAACCACATGTCGTGTAGCAGTTCAAGAACAAACCGAAACACCAGATGGTTTGGCGGAACACAACCCCCAAATATAGGGGCTGGTGACGGAAGGGACGCACAAGAAGCTCATGGAAGTGAAGAGCAACACAGAGATTCTAGGGCTAGTCAAATGCAACAGAGATTTGGTTTCCCAGGGGGAAAAGAGAGGTACAGGGCTCGCTTGGGAGAAGCCCACCAGTCCATTCCTTAGGCTGGCTGCCCCTTCTCTCTCCTGGTGCCAAAGGCAAGCTTGTCCAATAACACCCAAATTCAGCATCGAGGGCTTGAGCTCCTCCACTCCCACCACACCATCTCCCACCACTTACACTGGACCGCAGCAGTGAACACTGCAGAGAGAGCCCCAACAGTTGGCTCCATTTCCCAAAGGCATTTTGGGTGTGGCCCTCCAGGTCACATGGGCAAAGTTGAACTTTACTTTCACATAAGAGTCGCCCATTTGGGGCCTAAGCGATAGCAGTCATAAGGCATTTGCTTTGCATGTGGCTGACCCAGGAAGGACCTAGGTTCTATCCCCAGTGTCCTATATGGTCCCCCAAGCCAGGAGCGATTTCTGAGCACATAGCCAGGAGTAAGCAATGAGTGTCACCGGGTGTGATCCCCTTAAAAAAAAAGAGTCAACCCTTTAGCGGAGGTGAGAAAATGTTGGAGTGAAAAAAGCATAGGCTAGAATCTTCTTTAAACTGACTGAAATAACACCATTGAACTCGCTTTCACCTGTTCATCGGGCCAGGAGTTAGGCACTGGTGACAGGAAGGAGGCCAAGGACCATCTGGGAATGACGAACGCCAGTCAAACCCCAATGGTCTGAGTCCCAATTTCTGGCTCTGAGACTCAGACCAGTAACCTCCAAGCTCTAAGCTTTGCAGGAGAAGGATTTGGGGAGAGGGAGCCCTGGGAATGTGAACCCAGGCAGTGCCACGGCTGAAAGATCAGCCCACATCCAGAGATGCTCAAAAAGAAAAAAGCTCAGGCAGAATGATAGCACAATGGGTAGGGCATTAGCCTGGCATGCAGCCAACCCAGAACTGACCCGGGACTGACCTAGGCTCGATCCCTGGCATCCCATATGGTCCCTCGAGCCTGCCAGGAGCGATTTCTGAGCACAGAGTCAGGAATAACTCAGTATCCCAGGGCAGCTCACCAGTTTCTGAACTTCAAACTCCGAAGCGATCTGCCAGTGACCCTCGTCGTCGGGACTCAGCATGATGACATCGAAGGCGGATGCTGTGGCCACTGTGGCATTCTCTGGGCTCAGGGCCAGGGCCTGAATTCTTGCATCATGCTCGAACCGGTGGATAGGATACCTCCCTGCCTGCAGGTCCCAGATATGGAGACATCCTAGGCAAGAAAAACAGGCAGGTAGGTAATCATTACAAAAGAACTATTCTATCCTTTATCAGACAGAAGGCTTCTAAGATTCAGCAAAAAAGAAAAAAAATTGAAAAAAGACTTAATTGAAGAATGAACAGAGGGGAAAAAATGATAACAACCACAAAACACAATTGACATGTAAAATAGAAAGGGGAAAAACAGGGGCCAGAGCAGTGGCTAGTGGCAGGGTGTTTGCCTTGCACATGGCTGACGTAGGATGGAATGTGGTTCGATCCCCGGCATCCCAAATGTTCCCCCAAGCCAGCAGTGCTTTCTGAGAGTAGAGCCAGGAGTAACCCCTGATTGTCACTGGGTGTGACCCAAAAACAGAAACAAAAAAAGAAAGAAATAGGTATTTTTGTCACTGAAAAAGAAAGAGGAGGCGGGACGGGGCAGTGGAGGCAAAGAGAAGAAAACAACTTTAACCTTAGCCCCCATATTTCTTCTTCTTCTTTTTTGTTTTGTTTTGTTTTGTTTTGTTTTTGGTCATACCTGCAGCGCTCAGGGGTTACTCCTGGCTCTATGCTCAGAAATCGTTCCTGGCAGGCTCCAGGGACCATATGGAATGACGGGATTTGAACCACCGTCCTTCTGCATGCAAGGCAAATGCCCTATATCAGGGGTCTCAAACTCAATTTACCTGGGGGCTGCAGGAGGCAAAGCTGAGTGATCCTTGAGTGCAATGTCAGTAGTAAGCCTTGAACATTGGGGGGTGTGACCCAAACTAAAACAAAACAAAACAAAAAAGATTCCTTTAGGGCAGGGCCACAAAATGTTGTATGGAGGGCCGTTTGCAGCCCTCGGGCCATGAGTTTGAGACCCCTGCCATGCTATCTCTCTGGCCTCCCATATTTCTTCTAAATGCCTATAGACAGGAGTAACCTCTGAGCCATCACTGGATGTGGCCCCAAAATACACAAATAAAAATCAAAAAGAAGGGAAAAATACAAAGGTAAAACTTCATTTGCAAAATCAAATCAGAACAGAAATGGGAATCTCATTTTTGCAGCCATTAATTTGACCGAGGAAAACATTATTTCATAAAAACTTTTCACTGTCATTGAACAAAGAGACATGCTTTAGTTTGCTGCCGGCAGATTCACACACTCTGGAGGCACCCCGAGAGATAACACAGAGCTGATTACAAATACAGGGGGTGTCACTGTCCCCTCTGTGCCAGCTAAAAGGCCCTCAGTGGAGATTGACTTACCAGATGCTATCTCCAGAGTTTCAAATTTAAATAAAATGAGCAGCTAAAAGGAGTGAGCTGTAGAGAGAAGCCATGTGAAAAGATTGCCAAAATATATTGTTCGAAGGAGAAAAAAAAATAGAACAAGATAGTGGTAGAGAGAAAGAGCTTCAAGTTACTTTTTCGGGGGAGGAGGGAGAAGGGAGGGAAGCTGAGGAGGCCCAAGGCCCCCCTAGCAATTTTTAGCCACTGAACCTGCTGTTCCATTCAAGAGGCTAAGGGTTACTCAGTCACCCTTCGGTGCTGAATATGGGGGTCTCGGGGGCTGCACCCTGCAATGTTGTTGGAACATGTGAAACTTGAGATCAAACATGGGTCCAGAGCAAGTTCAGCTTGCACCCCAACTGCTGTACTATCCCCTTGCCCTTCAGATTCCGTTGGTGCTTTGAAAAATCACACACACAGATCTAGAAGCGAAACAGAATAAAATGAGAGAGAAAGAGACAGAGACAGAGACAGAGAGAGACAGAGAGACAGAAAGAGAGACAGAGAGACTGAATAATCTCACTCATCTGTGGGGTTTAAGAAAAATGAAAAACATTATTGTAATGATACCCAGAGACAATAGAGATGAGGGCTGGAAGGTCCGGCCCACGATATGAAGCTTACCACAAAGAGTGGTGAGTGCAGTTACAGAAATAACTACTCTGACAACTATCATGACAATGGTAGTGAGTGAGAGAAGTAGAATGTCTTGAAGATAGGCAGGGAGTTGAGGAGGAGGGAGATAAGGGGCATTCGTGGTGAGAAGGTTGCACTGGTGAAGGGGGCTGTTCTTTTTATGACTAAAACCCAACTACAAACATATCTGTAATCATGGTGCTTAAATGTATTATTTTAAAAAAAGAGAAAGAAATTACTGACACTAGATTGTTGGGATGGCACTTGGCCCGTGTGGAAGTGCCAGGGGCCAAACTGTGGGTCACACCTAAATGACAGATTCCCTAACCAACTTAAGGGCCACCCAGGCTTCCCATTTTGTTATTGTTTGTTTGTTTTTTTTTTTTCAGTTCAGTGGCTGCTTTGTCATAGAGCACAGTTAATCCCTTATGAATGCTAATTTCTTTCTATTGTTCTCCTCCAAGAATCTAAGTCTAATTTTTTTTTTGTGGGGGGGCTTTAGGGCCACACCCAGCGGTGCTCAGGGGTTACTCCTGGCTGTCTGCTCAGAAATAGCTCCTGGTAGGCACGGGGGACCATATGGGACACCGGGATTCAAACCAACCACCTTTGGTCCTGGATCGGCTGCTTGCAAGGCAAACACCGCTGTGCTATCTCTCTGGGCCCAGTCTAATTATTTTTTGGTGGTGATGAGGACATACCTGATGATGCTCAGGGCTTTACCCTTGGCTCTGCACTCAGAAATCAATCTTGTCAGTTCTGGGGGGTGGGGGGAACACGATCCTATGGGATACCGGGGATGGAACCCGGGTTGGCCAGGTTGTAAGGTAAGCGCCCTCCCTGCTGTGCTATCTCTGTCCGGCCCGATTCTGGTCTAGTTCTATGACTTATTTCTTCAAGCAGATTTTATTTCTTCATCTTGAAATCCATTTTTCTTTTGTTTCTTGCCTTGTGCTCGTCACGAAGCAGTCAACGGTTGAAACCTGAATCTTCCTTCCAGTCAAGTATCACCCAGCACTAGGTATAAAATTCTGTTGTGGTTGGGGCTTCTCTGTTGGTCTTTCAAACTGACAGAAGCTCGGTAGGTGACTGGAAGCAGAAACAGATGACAAACATCCAACTGAGATGAGAAAACAGACAGCAAAAGGCTCTACCACACGCCCTCCTGGCAAAGCTTCTAGCACCTTCTTTCCATCTGACACAGAGAAAGACTCGAAGCTGCAGAACATGCCAGAGGCTCCACATACAAATACGAAGCAGGGGAGACAGACACAGTCTTTGCCACCAATGGTGGAGAAACAAAAATCGCTGTTTTACACAAAGCTCTGTCTGAGCGTTCTACCCTTCATTTTCTCCTCTCCTTGAATGCTTGCTTCCTTCCATTTAGGGAGGAACAAAAAAAAAAAGGAAGGATCAGCTTTGCACTTGTTTGGTTTGAACAAAGAGAAGAAGCGGAAGTCCCAAAGGGTTCAACGACTCTCGTTCCCAGGTCATGGGCAGGCAATGAGGCAAAGGGGCTAGAGAAGCAGCTGCCATAAGTCCCAAGAGTTCCTGAGGCTCACCAGAGAATCCCACCAGGGTTCTGCCAAGAGGCGAAGTTACCCCACCATTGGTCCTGTGGAGTTTACCCATAAACACGGTTTTCACTTTTCATCAAGTTTAGTGCTATTGGCATCATTTTATCGGGCTCAGTCAATCACATGATTGAAATGACTATGCCATGGCAATGAAGCGAGCTCCTAGCCATAGCTACTTTCAGGAGAAAAATGTCCTTGAGGGTGGTATGTCCTTCCCTTCTAATATATATATATATATATATATATATATATTATCTTTGGACCACACCTGGCATTGCTCAGGTGCTTACACTCCTGGCTCTGCACTCAGAAATCGCTCCTGGGAGGCTCGGGAGACCATATGAGATACTGGGAATCAAACCCAGGTCTGTCCTGGGTTGGCAAATGCCCTATGCTGTGCTATCTCTCTGGCTCTGGTCCTTCCCTTCAGAACTTCTGACTCTCACAGCCAACCTGGGCACCACCCTCTACATATCCCACAAGATCACTGAGAAGGAGAAACACCTCTATCTGGCCAGGCCTCTTCGCAAAGGGGCCTTTTCCTCAGAGGATGCCCCTCTGGAGCCATCACTCTGAAAGCCACTTGGGGGCCAAGGCAGAACCGAGTGGCCCCAGCTTAGCCGGTGAGTGTGGACAGGGACTGAATTTCCCCAGACCTTTCCCTTGTATTTGCCTTGGACTTGAAGATGGGTTTCCGGGTCAGCACAGAAGCTGACGAGGTCATTATGGTTCCTGATACTGGCTGCGACATGTCTCAACTACCATCGTTTTTGTTTTGTTTTGGTTTTTGGGCCATGCCTGATGATGCTCAGGGGTTACTCCTGGCAATGTGCTCAAAAATCGATCCTGGCTTAGGGGACCATATGGGACGCTGAGGGATCAAACCGCGGTCTGTCCTAGGTTAGTGCATGCAAGGCAGATGTCCTATCACTTGTGCCAATGCTCTGGCCCTCAGCTACCATCTTTGCTGTGTTTTCTTTGCCTCCCCTCTCTTCTTTGTGCCTCTCTTCCCTGCCTTTCTGCCTTCTTTTGGAGGGTTTGAATAAACTTAAGTGTTTACTCCATTTAAGGGCCTCTGGTGATGCCATAATTCTTTCCTGCACTGTCCCATTAGTTATTTGACTAGAGCTGCTGCCCTGGTCTTGCCCTCTCCATCTCCTTTGTGCTACAGTCTCATACTTTTTATTCCTATGGATGTTAGAAACCTTACATAAATTGCTTTATTTTTGCACAAGTAGGCAATTTTCTTTTAAAGAGACTTCAGCAATAAGGAGCAAAGTCATATAAATATTAACGCATGTAATTACCCCTTTTAGTGCTTTTTTTTTTTTTTTTTTTGGTTTTTTGGGCCACACCCGGCGATGCTCAGGGGTTACTCCTGGCTGTCTGCTCAGAAATAGCTCCTGGCAGGCACGGGGGACCATATGGGACACCGGGATTCGAACCAACCACCTTTGGACCTGGATCGGCTGCTTGCAAGGCAAATGCAGCTGTGCTATCTCTCCAGCCTGCTTTTTTTTTTTTTTAATGGGTGTGGCTGGGAGGGAACACCCAGCAGTGTTCAGGGTTACTTCAGCTCTGCATTCGCTCGGGAATCACTGCTGGTGGTGATCAGGGCAACTAAATGGGATGCTGGGGATCGAACCTGGGTTGGCCACATACAAGGCAAGTGCCCTGCCCACTGTGCTATGGCTACTGCCCCTTTTAGGGATCTTTCAGTATCATAGTCAATATTTTAGAATCATGCAGCCTCGAGTTTTAGAACTTCATTGAGAAACCACACTGATCTTAAATGCCAGTGAATACTTTGTTTCAGCTTTCAGCCAATAAAAAATAAATAAATAAATAAATAAATAAATAAATAAATAAATAAATAAAGGAGGAAAGAGAATTAAAAAAAAAAAACCTAGGGGCCAGAACAATAGCACAGCGGCAGAGCGTTTGCCTTGTATGCAGCCAACATGGGACCAATCCCGGTTCCATTCTCAGCATCTCATAGGGTCCCCCAAGCCTTCCAAGGAGCAACCTCTGAGTGCAGAGTCAGGAGTAACCCCTGAGCATCACCGCCAGGTGTGGCCCCAAAACAAAAACCTCAACCCTGTTCAGTAAGGAGGCAACTCAGATGTGGAGCTAAAATAAAAACTTAAATTCTAAGAAATCACAGTTTAGTTAATTACCACTTGTGTTTTGAACAGTATCATTCATATTTAATAATTTTAGCAAAAAAAAAAAAAAAAGACAGTCCATGTGACAGGCCCATTTAGGAAGGATTTATCTGGCACTTATTTGGGACCAGTGAGCTCGTCCTGCACTGGGGGGAGCAAAACACTGGAATGGCCAGAGTCACAGCCCAGTAGCCCACTGGGGACAGACGCAAAGGCCCTGATGCTAGTTTCGTAGAACATGCTGGACACAAGCAGGTTTCTTTCCGTCAGCTAAAACTCACACAGCAACAGAGAGATGACCACTGAACATACACACCTCACCCATGATCAACTTGACACCCCTCAAAGCTGCCCCTCAGGCCACTGGCTTTCTCCGAAATGTCCAATGGAATCACGCCCACGGCCCTTGCATAAGGGAAGAGCATGGTGAACCCAGCCAAGGATCAAGGTACCTGCTTCCCCTGCTGGTGGGCACTTTCCTTAGGAATGCCAGGTCCTTCCAAAGGTCACAGACTCCTCAGCCACAAAGGCTCCTGAAACACTGATAACACAAGGCTAGCCCCTGCTCCAGCCCGAGGAACCCTGGGTGTGGCTAACTCGCCCTGTGGTAACATTGAGATGCCGGTTTCCTGCCTTGCAAGGCCACCGTGGCCCCAGAGACACTGATCCCCAGCAAGAACAAGGTGGGGAGCTGGCAAACAGATCAGGCCACTCTGGGGTACCAAGGGTGGCCAGAGAAGTGAGAAGCAGACACTGAATGGCCCTGGGCTCCCTCTGCCAGCCTGTGCCCCTCCGACTCCACCCTCTTTTGCCATACACCAGTCTCCTTAACCCTTTTTGGGGTCTGTTCTCCATCAAGTGCCCACTGAACTCCCAGCAGCTCGCCTCTACCGGGGGTCAGTGCTGAGGTTCCCAAATGAACCCCGTCTTTGAAAGGTTGGGCTGCCTCTGGCCTTCCAAACAAGTGCTGTGGTTCCTTGTCACTCTGTCCGGCAGTGACATGTGGCTGCTCCCTGCATGGCCAAGAAGGAACCAAGGTTTACTGCCTCCCACCTGCCCAGTATGGTGGTATGCAGATAAATGTCTTCTTGTTAGGTTACACCTTACTTTACCTAAAACGAACATCATCATTGGTTCCTTTGTATGTTTATTTACAACTTGGATTTACTCCCAAATAACAATTGTCTTACTTAGAAACCTGGGAGGGACTGGCTCAGGATAGCCTGAGCTATCTGTCCTTCCTCTTCCCTTACTGCCCCACCCAGGGGTGGTCTCTGGACTCAATAAAAATGGCAATTCTGGCAGGCAGCTTTGTGAAGATACAAGGTAGAAGACTGCCTGGCTACTCGTATTTCTTTTTTTTTTTTTTTTTTTTTTTTTTTTTTTTGTTTTTGGGCCACACCCTGTGACGCTCAGGGGTTACTCCTGGCTATGCGCTCAGAAGTTGCTCCTGGCTTCTTGGGGGACCATATGGGACGCCGGGGGATCGAACCGCGGTCCATCCTAGGCTAGCGCAGGCAAGGCAGGTACCTTACCTCCAGCGCCACCGCCCGGCCCCCGGCTACTCGTATTTCACCCTCAGCCTTGTTTGGATTATTTCATGCGCAACCCTGGTTCAGACTCGTTCACCTGGGTTTGGAGATACGGCGTGTCATAGTGATTTTAAATCTTTCAGATGAGACCTCAAGTTTCACTCTGCGCTAGCCCCGGAAAGGCGGCCAGTATCTCACGCACAAGAAAGACGAGGACACAGACTAAGTTGGGAGGCCATGACTCTCCTGGTCTCTGGATGTGCAGAGAGGGTGACCAGCCATTGAGCTGTTCCCAGGGGAGGATCACGAGCAACCCCACTGTATAGCACCTCCACCTTGGAGAGTGACAGCAGGGTTGACGGAACGATGGTCGCCATCATTAACGATGACATGAGTAACGAGGGCCAATCTTGGGAGAAAACATAAAG
Source organism: Suncus etruscus (assembly GCF_024139225.1). Lineage (NCBI taxonomy): Eukaryota > Metazoa > Chordata > Mammalia > Eulipotyphla > Soricidae > Suncus > Suncus etruscus. The sequence goes on from NC_064862.1 coordinate 24,656,554, forward strand.
CCGGCTCGGCAGCTGTGGAAGGGCACCCATGCCAGCCTGCTGCACGCCCCTGGCCCCTCCTTCCCCGAGGAGGCAGCCAGAGTGTGCTAATGAAACAGAGCTTCGTGAAAATGGGCTCTAAATGAGTTTAAGCTGATTTATGTCCGCTTTTGTGAAGCTTGCATGCTCGCTGCAAAGTACGACCACTGTGAAATAATGCCGGCACTCTTTAAGACCCCCGCCTAATGGTACTTGCGTGGAATATTTATATATCTCGTCGTGGGAACAAGGACCATAATGGAGACCATTTTTGTTTTATTAGGGATGCATATTTAAATTAATCTGCTATTTGCCTAAACAATTAGCTGCTTCCGTGGGTGTGCGCAAAGCCAAAATTGCAATTAGGCCTCCATCAAAAAGCAAAGTCCCAACGAAAACTGTCCCGGTGGACTCGTAACAGCTCAGGGCAGAACTTTCCAAAATTACTTTTTAGCATCCTGGTAATTACGTTAATTGCTTGAAAGGTAAGTAACTGCTCAACTGGTTTGGGGTGGGGGACCACCACTGGTACTGGCCTTCCCCTTTGATCTTGCTCATGAACCAGGAAATTTAAATTTAAACCAGTTAACAGTGAATAAAGCTCTCCACTGGTCATTTCTCCCACCCGTGTCATTTGGGACTTCATTGCAAACTTATCTGAGTCAGGCACTTCTACCCTCTTTAAGCTCATATGAGCTTATACCTGAGGCTTGATCCAGGCTTCTAAGAGTTACACAGTCAGGCTCAGTTAACTGCATTTCCAAGACCCCATAGAAGCAGGCTGTTTGGAAAGGCCTTAATGCCCAGCATGGCACACAGACATTTGCCTATGAGAGAGTAAGCTAGGGTAGAGAGAAATTCTGCAAGGTGCTAAAGCAGTCTAGTGGCAAACAGGCGCTCTCCCCACAGTGAGCCCTAATAGGAGCCTCTGCTGTCATTCTGTCCTCACCATCTGACTGTGTGATGGAGGCCAGGGATGCCAAGACAGCATCATTTTGAGAGAACGGGAAAAGCTGCACTTTCGCAGAAATGGCTTGGCCAGTGGGAGGTCAAATATTAGCATCAACATGTCATCTCCAACAGTCCATGCCCAGATGGAAGTCTCTGGAACGCTCACTTAGCACGCTTCTGATGTGGGCAGAAACGCAATAGAAATGGCGCCTTCTGGACAGAAGACTCAGAATGGCAGGAAAATATCAAGAGTTTTTAGACCACTTCAGTGATGAGGGAGGGAGTTCTGGTGAGCAGAGCGGTGACCAGACATGACAGCACTAAAGGAGAAACTGGGTTGAGGAGGAGGGACGTCGAAAGTGCTTGATACCCTCAAGTTCCAAGCCAAAGGCCATTTTTCAAATGATTTCAAACAGGAAGAAGTGTGTTGAAGAGACAGTAAATAACATTCTGAAGTGACAGTATGAGTGAACAAAGGATTCACCGTTATCAGGGACACATATGTAAATGCAAGATTTAGAGTCAGTATGAAAGGTTCTTCTCAGGAAATCAACACTCTCAGAGCTGCTCTTCCTGAGGGGAAGTGGAGAAGAGATCAACAACACAAATGAGGCCTCATGCTCAAAAACACCAGTCAATTCTTCTCCAATCGAGTGACAGTCACATCACAGGGGACATGTCTGGGGTGGGTGGGTGGGGAACAGGAAAGTGGCTCAAAGGTCCAACATGGAGGAAACCTGGGTTTGATTCTCCAGTTTCCTGAGCATGCGCACGAGAGACTTTATAACGAACAGGTGGGGAGTTCGCCTTGCATGCAACCAACCAACCAGGGCTCTACCTCCAGCACCATATATGGTCCCCCAAGCACTACTGGGAATGATCTCTGATTGCAGAGCAAGGAGTAAATCCTATACACCAGGGGTATGGACCAAACACCCCAATGAAAGTTCAATTCCATTACTTACTAATTACTAATCGATTAGTACATGCCAAAATTTCCATTCTAAATAATTGATCTATCCACTTCTCCTTTTGCTTTAGCAAGTTTTGCTCCATGATTAAAAGTGGCATGATAGGATGCACACACGTTTAGGATTTTTTTTGTTTTGTTTTGTTTTGTTTTTGGGCCACACCCTGTGACGCTCAGGGGTTACTCCTGGCTATGCGCTCAGAAGTTGCTCCTGGCTACTTGGGGGACCATATGGGACGCCGGGGGGATCGAACCGCGGTCCGTCCTAGGCTAGCGCAGGCAAGGCAGGCACCTTACCTCCAGCGCCACCGCCAGGCCCCCACGTTTAGGATTTTTATATCTACACGGTGACCTGCCGATCCCTTAAGCATTATGAGCTGTCCTTCTTGATTGGAAATAAAGTTTCTGTTTGAAACTAGGCTTTGAATAATGTGGACAAGTTGGCTACAATCAGCTTTGTCCCATGCTGTAGGAATAAACTACAATAAAAATAATAAAATGGAACTTCATCTTCAGCTTCCCTCCTCCAAGAAACTAAAACAAAACCAAAATAACAAAACAAAACAACAACAAAAACTCCAAAACTCAATTTTGCTGGAAATTAATAGAGTCCAGCTGTCTTCTGATGTGTGTTGGCTAGTAAAGCTTTTCCCATCCATCAGCCTGTCTGCACTTTCCTACATGGTTTCCTTGTAAACAGCACAGAGTTGTTTTAAGGGACCAATTAGCTGTGACTCAGGTAGGGGAGCCTTAGCACAGCAGGTGGGGAGTTTGCCTTGGACACGGCTGACCTGAATTCAATCCCCAGCACCTCCAGGAGTGCTTCCTGAGTGTCGTGGTCTTCAGGTGTGGTCCCAAAACAGAATAGGTGTACTTCCTCAGTCCTACCACAGCTGCCTGTCCCACTGTTCTCCCAGGGGTGTCACTCTCTGTGTCAAGCACTTCCTCTCAAATGTGTGTCCCTCAGTACTTGGCAGAGACTAGAGAGGGTCCTTCCTGTGCAAGGAGAGCCCCCTCTGTGTAGCCCTTCCTGTCCGAGACTCTGCTCACAGATTCTATTCACTCTAGCTTTCTTCACACACATGATGGTGCCTTGGGCAGGAGGCTGCAGGCTCTGTCTGGGCTCCTTTCCCTGTGCCAAGTGCTCACAGCTGGGCCCCAGGCTCACCATGCTGAACTCCTGTAAGGGCTCATGGCTGTGGGCTCCTTCTTGATAGTGTCTCACCTCCTGCTTTCTCCTAGCTGTCCCATTTTCCAAAGGTTAATACAGCAGGAAAATGCAGGCCCTGTCACTTCATCTTGATAGGAGACAAATGCTTCTTTTTATTTTGCAGAAATTACCCCCCTAAATTTTTTTTCAAGAATCTCTAAATGTCCACTGTTCAGCAACCATTGGCAGCTGTCTCAGTGATGTCCCTCACAGCTAAGTAGTCCTTCCCAGGGGACAAAAGGTGTTTGGCCATCTTGTCTCTCCTGTTTCTTTCCTCCTTTTTGGGGGTCTGTTTGGATTAAGGAAGCCTCCCAGCATTGGTGCAGGGTCTCAGGAATTTGATATGCAATTCTAGGAACAAAATTCAGTGCCCATACATGCCATAAATGTGCCCAGCCCTTGGCATTATCTCCCTGCCCTCCATTCTCCTTTCAGGAACCAGAGCCTAAAACTTCTAAGACTTTCTTGATATTGTGTAGTTTTGAAGAGGACACACCATTAATCTGTGGAAGGGCCTCCAGTCTGGGTTTTTTCAAGTTCTAGAGTGTAGAATCAAATAATTAGTGATGGGGCTGGATGGCGATGGATTCCTTTCTGCCACCCCAGGCCACATGGCTCTGCAACTCCATCCAGCCGGCCGGGTCCCAGGCCCAGGTGAAATCACTCACTCACACGCAGGCTTCAGGAAGAATCATCTTTATTCATGCCCTAGCCACCACAGGTGTGTGGCCTATGTCAACCTTTCAAGCACAGCATTATTTTGCTAGCCCTGCATCTTATCTCCTGTTAGCCATCTTTCCTTTGGGCTCCATGCGGCCCAAAGATCCAAAAGCCGGCCAAGAGACAAAAAGGCCCGAATCCCTTTCCCAGGCTTATCTAACTTTTTCCCGACCCCTCCCAGGAATGGGAGGTCTTGCAGGTAGGGTCACACCTATTATCCGGTTCCCTAGACCCCTCCCAGAAATGGGTGGGTCTTGGGGTACACCACACTAGAGTTATGCACTTTTGAAGGGTGTATCAAAGAAGTAATTCTGAGTTCTTGGTTTGATGTTTGGACCTATGCAAGGCACTACTGAGTGCTACTCCCAGTGGTGCTGGGCACCAGGCAGTAGGGACCAGGAAGCATACCCAGCCCTGCATTCAGCATGCTTAGCTCTGTTTTGTTGTTGTTGTTGTTTTGTTTTTTGTTTGTTTTGTTTTAGGGCCAAATCTCGTGTCACTCAGGGATTACTCCTGGCTCTGTGCTCAGAAATTATTCCTGGAAGGCTTGGGAGACCATAGGGATTATGGAGATTGAACGTGGGTTGGCCATGTGCAAGGCAAACATCCTCTCTTCTATGCTATTGCTCCAGCCCCACAACTCTCTGAGCTTGTTGTTTTTTTAACCATAGCCTATCACTGAATCCAATCATGTGGCACAGACATTAATCTGCCATTCCACTGGCCTTAAAATTAGACTGTGCAAGATATGTAAGCCAATATGGTCAAAATAAAAATTATATTAAAAAAAATAAGACCACGTAGGGGCTGGAGAGATGGTTCAGTGGGTGGAGAACTTGCCTTCTTCATGGTCAACCTGTCTTTTATCCCCAGTACCAATACAAATGGTTCCCAAGCCCATTAGGACTGATGCCTGAGTGTAGAGCCAGGAATAAGTCCTGAGAACAGCCACATGTGGCCCCTAAACCAAACCTATAAAAGTAAGTTTGACCATTTTATTGAAATGGCATCTCTCAGATCTTTCAGCTATAAAGTTCCTTTTTGCTCCTTTGGCAACTGGGAAGTGGGATGGAACTTCAAAGCAATGGAAATCCCAGCTCTCAGTTTTAGCATCAGTTTTTTTTTTTTTAAATAAAATCTGAGTCAGCTATTATCAAGACTGTCAATTAGGAATTTTTAAAGTTCATATTCCCTCTATATTTGTGAGTTGACATTCTTCTGTAAGGAATATGTTCCACCCTCCCCTTTTAGAAAGCCATGTTTATTCTTACCACTCAGTGAGTGTTCATAGGTTCCTATTTCATGATTAGGGTTGTCATTTATGTTGACATCTGTTGCCAAAGGGAAGAGGGAGGAGATAAGGAGAGGGAAAGGAGATGGAGGAAAAGGGAAGGGAAAGAAAAAAAGAGGAGAGAAGAGGAGAGGAGAAGGGAAATACGGGGAGGGGATGAAAGAGGATGAAGGAGAGGGGAGGGAAGGGAAGGGAACACCTTGTTATCTTTCTGGCTCTCCAAATATTGCCCTGCTCAGAAATGACACCTGGCAGGCTCAGGGGACCATACGGGATGTTGGAGCTCCAACCTAAGTGGGCCATTTACAGAGCAAATATACTCCTTAGCTGTGCTATCGCTTGGGCCTCAGAGGGGCAGAAACTTTTTACAATTACCTGGGAAATAAAAGCCCCCAGAAAGCGTCCCATGGCCACAACCAACCAACCAAGCACACCATCCCCAAGCTCACTAACGATACATTTCTGCACATCCTGCTCTGGTGTTGCGGAGGGGCCTGTGCACCATGCTCAAAGTCACATCAGTCGCACATGCAAATGAAAGTCCTTGACACAACTGCTGAAACACTCATGTTCGAAGATGTCAAATGACAAAGAGCTCGCCCAAGTGCAGCGGATTCTGATCCCCGCTGCTCCCAGCCCAGAGGTGGCTCAGAGAGACCAACCCATAGGAGCCCCTGGTGAGCTGGGCAGGACAGGGGACGTCTTGGGCACGCACTCGGGCTGTACCGCTGGCTTTGCTTCTCCCCTCTCCTCATGCAGGGGCTATCACCGATCAGGACTTTGCTGCAGCTAAGACCGTGTCATCGCGGGTCGAGGCAGAGCATGGGGTTTCCCGGCTCAGGCAGACTCTGTGAGTCGGACCAACGGGGCTCGAGGGGCTGAGGAGCGGGTCCCGCTGTGCCCGAGCGAGCGCCGTGGCGCGGGGCCAAAGGCAGGCGCGCCTGGAGCAGATGGAGGCCTGGCAAAGTCCACGCTGTCCCTGCATTAGCAGCATCTGCTCATTACGCAGAACCTTCGCCGGCTTTATCTCGGGCTCCAGGAAAAAGCATTTTGATTTGATTCATTTCGGGACGGTAACGGGCAACACAATTAGTGGCAAAAATCAAACTGGACAGTGGCCAGCGCTGACAATCGGAAACAAGGCGCAAGAAAAATGAGGCCAGTGGGTCGGAATTCACCAAAATCAGGCCCCCTGGTGTACCCTGCCAAATTGCCATCCCCTCCCCACCCCCCAGGTGAACCTAGGGTGTTCCTGGGGTGGGGGGGGGGCTGCTTGCTTTCTCCCAGGGCAGCTCTCCGATATGCACACACACTGACTCCTGTTAAGGTGTCTTCGACTATCAGGCCGATCTCTGAGCAGCAAAACTGCCCAGGGCCAGCCCTGCTGGATGGTGGCATGATCACACATCTGGTACTGCAGACCTACAAGGTAGAGCCCTTTAGTACCACACTGCAACTGCCACTGCCCTGGAAAGGAGCAGATGATCTGAGGATCAGGGTGTCTCTGCTGATCTGAAGGAAGGACTCAAATGATGGTTTTGTTGTCTTTTGTCACTGGGTTTGTAATTTTTGTTGACATGAAGAGGGAAAGGGAAGGGAAGAGGAGAAGAGGAAAGAAGGGAAAGGAAGGAATTGAAAGGGAAGGGAAGGGAAGGGAAGGGAAGGGAAGGGAAGGGAAGGGAAGGGAAGGGAAGGGAAGGGAAGGGAAGGGAAGGGAAGGGAAAAGGGAAGGGAACAGAGAAGGGAAGGGAGAGGAAGGGAAGGGAAGGGAAGGGAAGGGAGAAGGGAAGGGAAAAGGGAAAGGAAGGGAAGTGGAAGGGAAGAGAGAAGGGAAGGGAGAAGGGAAGTGGAAGGGAAGGGAAGGGAAGGGAAGGGAGAGGAAGGGAAGGGAAGGAAGCAGAAAAGGGAAGAAAAGGGAGCAGGGAAGGAAGGAAGGAAGGAGGGAGGAAGGAAGGAAGGAGGGAAGGAAGGAAGGAAGGAAGGAAGGAAGGAAGGAAGGAAGGAAGGAAGGAAGGAAGGAAGGAAGGAAGGAAGGAAGGAAGGAAGGAGGGAGGGAGGGAGGGAGGGAGGAAGAAGGGAAGGAAGGAAGGAAGGAGGGAGGGAGGGAGGAAGGAGGGAAGGAAGGAAGGAAGGAAGGAAGGAAGGAAGGAAGGAAGGAAGGAAGGAAGGAAGGAAGGAAGGAAGGAAGGAAGGAGAGGGAAGGGAAGGAAGGAGAGGGAAGAAGGGAAGGAAGAAAGGGAGGAAGGGAAGAAGAGACAGACTGGAACGGGAAATGGCCTCTAGAAACAGACCAGAACACTCCAGAACCACAGCTGCTTCCCTCCTCCAACACACACCCCATGTGAAAGCAAAAGTTCAGTCTGTGAGGCAGAAATGGGCTTTCCAGCGGGAGATGCTGGGGTGGAAGTGAGGCTTGGCTCTGGCCACCCTATTCCAGGATGACCGTGTGATTCCGCTCCAGAGCTGAAACCAGTCACGTGTTGCCGAACAATGGACCGACAGTGGCCCATGACAGACGGTGGTGCTGATGGGAGCTGCCATCCAGCCCCAGGAGGGGGCACTTTTGCCAGCAGGGCATGAAGATGGATCTAGTTCCTCACAGTTTTGTCAGTAAAGTATGTTTCAATGAGAAACATGGATCTATTTGTCAATTTGATAGTAAAGGGCTAAAGCTCTTGCCTTGCACGCGGTTGCATATGATACCCCAAGCCCTGCCAAGAGTGATCCTTGAGCACAGAGCCAGAAGTAAGCCCTGAGCACCACCAAGTATGGCTGCATAAAACAAAGCAAAAGAAAACAACACATAACAACAACAACAACAACAACAACAACATAAGCTAAACACACAAAGTGCCAAACAGTGAAAAACGATTTGCACTTACCCTCAGCCCTGAAACTATCCAGGAAACCATCTCTGCAACAGACTTGAACTATCTAAACTACCAGCTTCTGCAAGACCATGAGAAATACAAAGTCCCCTATAAGAAGCTGTGTACTAAGCCCTAGTACTTACACAAAAGGAACACAGTGCAGGTGTGGAAATGGCTGCTTGCTATCTACCGACTCAGGCAGCCTTTCAAAGTATGTGGCTTTCAGTTAAAGACAAGTTATTTTTTTTTTTTTTTGGGTTTTTGGGCCACACCCGGTAACGCTCAGGGGTTACTCCTGGCTATGTGCTCAGAAGTTGCTCCTGGCTTGGGGGACCATATGGGACACTGGGGGATCGAACCGCGGTCTGTCCGTCCAAGGCTAGCGCAGGCAAGGTAGGCACCTTACCTTTAGCGCCACCCTTGCAAGCAGCCGATCCAGGACCAAAGGTGGTTGGTTCAAATCCCGGTGTCCCATATGGTCCCCCGTGCCTGCCAGGAGCTATTTCTGAGCAGACAGCCAGGAGTAACCCCTGAGCACCGCCGGGTGTGGCCCAAAAACCAAAAAAAAAAAAAAAAAAAAAAAGACAAGTTATTATACAATGGCAAGTAGTAGCAAAAACTATTATTTGTTTGAAGGGGGGGGGAATAAAATGAATATTCATGCTTATAATACAGAAATAACAAACATGTTTGTTCTAGGAAGAACTGACAGAAAAGGGAGATGCAGGGCTGGAGCAGGGCATAAGACATCTGCCTTATACACGCTAGCCTAGGACAGACCGAGGTTCAATCCCCAGGTGTCCCATATGGTCCCCCAAGCCAGGAGCGATTTCTGAGTGCATAGCCAGGAGTAACCCGAGCGTCACCGGATGTGGCCCCAAAACCAAAAACCAAAAACCAAAAAAAAAAAAAAAAAAGAAAGAAAGAAAGAAAGAAAAGGGAGATGCAGAAACTTCTCAATGTATAACTGTCTGTGTCCATTTTCACTCAAATCCCAGAAACAGTCTTCTTTTGTCCAACCATTCAAATCCAGGATCAGGGATGTGCCCATGTGGAAGAGTATGCCGTCTTATGTACAATGTCCTTGGTTTCGTTTCCAGTACTACTGGGCATGGCCTTCGTGGCCACCAACCATCACAAAGCCTGACTGCCACTGAAAATGGCCCCAATACCATAATCCAAGATATTGAGATATTCCTGCAAGAAAATGATGGCCGCTGATATTTCCCAAGTAGTCCAATCCTGGATGACATTTCTGTGTGAACTACATCAGCCAAACGCCACCCCCCAAAACCCTCCAACAAAAACGGCCCAGCTCCATGACCTAAACCATATCAAGTTGCCAATCCACCAAATTTGTTGTAGATCGGTAATTCCTGGGCCACACAGCTGCGTGAGGCCCCATGACACCTCAGTCTTTTATAGGTAATGTCTTCCCAGTATTCTCACAGGAAATGATATAAAAGTTACACAGTAATCTACTAAATTCAGCAAGTCTGAATTATAACACAGAAGGCTCAAATGGCACAAACCACAGCCCAGTAAATCCTTAGACACTGACTTCAGTTAACACCATGGAGAAACAATCATTTCAAACTGATGTGTGTTGATCTGAGTTTTGATAAGTCCATTATCTTTGCATCATAACAAGCAATATAACGATCAATTTGTTTTTATCTACATGGAAGCAGGGCAGGGTGGTAGGAGATTGGGGACACTGGTGAAGGGAAGATCACAGTAGTGGTGAGATTGCAGTTTGAACATTTAATGCCTGAAACAACTGTATTAGGAACAATTTGGTTAGTCATGGTGTCATAATAAATTTTTTGTTTTTGTGTTTGGGTCATGCCCAGTGGTACTCAGGGGTTATTTCTGGTTTTGCATTCAGAAATCACTCCTGGCAAGCTCAGGAGACCATATGGGATGCCAAGGATTGAACCAAGGTCAGTTGTGTGAAAGGTAAATGCCCTACACGTGTTATCACTCTGACCCAATAATGAAAAATATTTTAAAAAGTTACATCAGGGGCCAGAGAGATAGCACAACGGTAAGGGCATTTGCCTTGCATGTGGCCGACCCAGGACAGACCTAGGTTCGATTCCTGACATCCCATATGGTCCTCCACGTCTGCCAGGAGTAACACCTGAGCACCTCTGGGTATGACCCAAAAGTCAGAAAAAAAAAAAAAGGTTACATTGGAGAGAGCTCCATGGGTTGAAGCACAGGCTTTGCATATAGGAGGCCCAGGTTCCATCCACAGACCCACATAGTCCTCCCAACTATCACCGGGAGAGATCCCACGTATGTACTCCATGCACGGAGCCAGGAGTAGGCCCCAGGCACCTTGAGATATGGCCCCCCCAATCAAATAAATCCCAATAAATTATAAAATAAAAACCACTTCCTTATGGGTTAAAATATTAAAATCCACACATAGACACACAGCTCTCATCTAGAAAATCAAAACAAAGTTCACTTGAAACAAAATCATGAACAACAACAACAAAAATAAATGCAAGTGCCAGAATCAAGGTTGTCCCCTAACCCTGTCTTTTCCACCAGAGGGTTTACAACCCAGAAGAATAGGACAATAGGGATAGAGGTTGGTGAGATAGCTGTAGGGGTGGGGGATGTGCCTGGCATGTGCAAAATGCTGACTCTACCCTTGGCACTGCAGGCCCCAGTCCAGAATCGCCCGGGGTAGCCCTGCCAGCGTAGGAGAGGTGCCCTGCTGGGTCAGCACTTAGCTGCATGGCCCCCACGGCCGAGTATCAGTCAGACTGCACTCCCCAAATCAAACAAAACCTAAAGGAAAAAATATGAAGATGAGCAAAAGCAATTTGCAAAAAAAAAAAAAAAGAAATGAAACTAGCACAAAAATTTTAAGATGAGGTTGGAGGGATAGTACAGCAGGGAGGGCAGTCGCCTTGTGCAGAGCTGACCCTACTTCAATCCCTATATGATTCCTTGAGAACCCCCACCAGCAGTGATTTCTTTTTTTGGGCCACACCTGTTTGACGCTCAGGGGTTACTCCTGGCTATGTGCTCAGAAATCGCCCCTGGCTTGGGGGGACCATATGGGACGCCGGGGGATCGAACCACGTTCCTCCTACGCCAGCGCTTGCAAGGCAGACACCTTACCTCTAGTGCCACCTTCCCGGACCCTCCCACCAGGAGTGATTTCTGAGTGCGGATCCCCTAAGGGCCAGAAGGAAGTGCTGAGCACTATCAGATATGAACACCCAAAACATCAATCAACATGAAACAAACTTAGGGGTCAGAGTGTTAGCACAGAGGATAAGGTGTTTGCCTTGCTAGCGGCTGACCTGGGTTTGATCGAGTGCATGCCTTGCAAGAGGCTGACTTGGGTTTGATCCCGGCATCCCATATGGTCCCCCTGAGCCTCCCAGGAGTGATTCCAGAACACAGAGCCAGGGAAACCCCTGAGCACTGCCAGGTGTGGCCCTATAATAAACAAACAAAAAATTAAGTGTCCATGCATACTTTCAAGGACAAACCAACAAACATGGTACAATACTGACTTCATTCCCATCAGCCAGGCTGGAGTGAGAAGAGAGTCACTAGCAGGCTTCTGGGAAAGCATTTGGGGAGGGTGATTTGGCAATACTTCTCCAAATATAAAGCATCTGTAGCCTTCAACCCAGCAATTATGAGTAGTTTACCCCGCGGATCCACTTGCTCAAGTCCATCATGATCTTAGTTTGAGGATATTGCTTGCAGCACAGTTTTTAATAACAATAAAATCAACAGTCCAAATGAGCACCAGTAAGGACCCTACTAAATAAATTATAGTCCAAATCCATAATGCAACTGCATACAGGCTGAACAAGAACAAGGCATCC
>NC_064862.1:26943446-26991487 GCF_024139225.1 Suncus etruscus
CTCATGGTGCTCAGGGCTTATTCCTGGCTCTGCACTCAGGAATTCCTCCTGGTAGGCTCAGGGGGACCATGTGGGATGCCCAGGAATCGAACCTGGGTCAGCCATATTTAAAGCAAGTATCCTACCTGCTGTATTTTTCTCTCTGCACCCCCTCTTATGTTTTTATTTTTTATTGGGGGCTGGGTAGAGAAGGAAGAGCTGGTCAAAGGGGAAAAAAGAATCAAAACCACCTATAGCCCAACCAACGAGAGAACCGCCACAGTTGCAGTTCCTTTATTTGGCTATTTTTCCGGAAGCAAACCAAGGCCTCACACATGGAAGGCAAATGTTCTAGAACTGAATGACACCCTGCCCCAGAGAAAAGTTTTCTCTTTGAGTTTGGTTTTGTTTGGGGATTATACTTGACAGTATTTGGGGATCAAATCGGGGCCTCCAACCTGCAAAGTCTATGTTCCAGCCCTTGGGACAGTCTGTCTTTAAAAAACAAATTAAAAGAAGGTGCCTGTGATTTCTGTTCAGGACCAAGGAGGGTAGACAGACAGACAGACAGACAGACAGACAGACACACACACACACACACACACACACACACACACACACAAATTAGGTCATTGTCACAATTCAAATAGCAGCTTCGTAAGGGGAGAAGCAGACCTGTCTTGGTCACTGCTGAATTTCCCAGGACTGAATTCACATTAAGAACCAGAATTTTCTGGGATTTCCACCCCTGTAGTGTCCTCAATTCTTCTTACAATCCCCCCAGACCCCTCTCTTGGTAACCCCAACCTGGATTCTCTGACTGCAGGGGCTTTGTTCAATTCAAGGGTGAAGACAATAGTCACCTTGCATCAATGAGACAAGGAGGGCACGAGAAGCACACACACTCCCCCTCCAAGGAGAAAGTGGGAACCAAGCCAGGCATCAGCAAAGGGGAAATAAATAAATGCCTCATTTTTATTGTCCTTTGATTGACAAGTCTTGAATCATTTATGGGGCACTCCCCCCTCTTTTTAACAATATGGAAATTGGGACCTTGTTGCCTTCAGGCCCTGGTGAGGAGCGTCTTCCAGAGAGGGTTTGCAGGTGGGTAGGTGGTGGTTTAGTGGGGGGCATATGGGGGGGACTAGGTCAGGGGGATGTCCAATAGGGGTTACCTGGGGCTTTTGCACGCTGGCCTCTGGCACATGGTCAGTGTCCCTGAGCTATGAGGATGGTCACTCGCTCATCAAATACTCAGCTAGTGGTCCTCAGTTAAAAGGACAGGCTGGGGGCAGGAGAGATAGCATGGAGGTAAGGCGTTTGACTTGCATGCAGAAGGTCGGTGGTTCGAATCCCCGTGTCCCATATGGTCCCCCGAGCCTGCTAGGAGCAATTTCTGAGCTTGGAGCCAGGAGGAACTCCTGAGCACTGCGGGGTGTGACCCAAACCCCTCCCAAATAAAAAAACAAATAAAGGCCAGGCTGTTCTGTGGCCTCTGCTGAGTGCTGGGCATAGGCAATGCTATATCATCAAAGAGCCTTGAAAGCAACACAGGGCAAGAAATGGGGGTGTTCCTCCCCTTGAGCAGGGCTCACTCTTGTTTATCTATCTGGGTTTGAAGATGCTGAAATCAACTCACAGTAATGGGGGACTGAGGAGGAAATGGAGGTTCTGCAGGTTAAAGCCAGCACCCAGGGATAACCTTTTGCAAAGGCTACTGTTTGTGCCTCCATGTCTTTCAAAAGCCTCTGGGACCTCAGTGGAGGAACCATCCAGGCTTGGCCCTTGGCTTGCTCTGCCCGTACTGCGTTGGTGTCTGCCATGCACCCCTCCTACCAGTTTGGCCTGTCATTAGCTGTAGTTGCTCTAAGGGAGGGGCAGATCAGCTGTCATCTCTGATTGACTGTGCTTGCTGAGAGACACCATTATCCTCCACTCCCAGCCAAAGGGGTCTGGGGGGCTGGGCCCTTGAACTAGATAAGGGGGTTCCAAGCAACAGCCTGCAATATTTTTTATTTTCCAGTCCAGATTTTGCCATTTGGACACTCTCAGGTCCAAAGGCAAAGGGAGAAATTAAGTTTTGCAGTTAAGAATCACAGTTCTCAAGGTTTAGTTATTTTAAAAACAAACTTTAATTAAAACCTTATTCTCAAAAAAAAAAAAAAAAAGAATCACAGTATAGGGGGCCTGGAGCAATAGCACAGTGGAGAGGGTGTTTGCTTTGTATGTGGCCAACCCAGGTTCGATCCCCCAGCATCCCATGTTTCCCCTGAGCCTGCCAGGAGGAATATCTGAGCCCAGAGCCAGGAGCAATCCCCAAGTGCCTCAGGGTGTGGCCCAAAAACTAACATAAAATAATCATAGTATAGGTGCCAATGAGATAGTATAGTGGTTAGGGTGCTTGCCTTGTACACAATAAATACAGCTTGATCCCTGGTACCCCTAAGATCCTCTGATCCTTATCAATTGTGATCTCTGAGTATAGAGGCAGGAAGAAGTCCTGAGCACCACTGGGTGTGGCCAAACAAACAATCTGGGACATAGGGAGAGACCTTGAATGGTGGTGCAGCTGTCTATGTTGGTGTTGGTTCCAACCTTAGCCAGTATGGAGGTGGGGTGCCTCTAGCGTTGCTAGGTGGAGCCCTTATATGGTGATCTTAAAAAAAAACCCTGAAAAATTGCCAGACATCCTTAGTGTCCGGCATGATGTGGCTGTGGCCTCCAGAGAAGGACACAGTCTCAAGGAAAGGAGGCTCTGGCCAACCCTTGCCTCAGAAATTTTTCAAAATAACTGGAATTCTCTGTGGCTTTTCAGGTGGAATCTCTTGGTTTTGAAATAGAGACCATTAAAGGAAAATGTCCATGAACATAACAGGGACCAAGATCAGATGTCATTGGCCACACTGCCTAGGACACAGTTTGTCTATGACCTCACAGCTCTAGAGAAGCCACACAGTCCAAGAGAAGAGTCAGAAATAAGGGGAGGAGGTGTGTAAGGATGAGGGATCAAACTCGGGCCCTGCACAGGGGTACAACCAAGTTCCTGGGATGCATTGCACAGGGGGGCCTTGGGGTGACAAAGAAGGGCTCCAGAGAGAGGACAAAGGGAGAGCTCTCACCTCATATGTGGTCGACTAGGGTTCAATCCCCAGCATGCCCTTTGATTCTCAGATCCCCAACAGGAATGATGTCTGAACCAAGAGCCAGGAGGAAGACCTGAGCAACCCCGGGTGTGATTTCCCCCAAACCAAAATAAATAAATGGATCAAGAAATCCAATCAAAAATTGGACCGGGAGATATCTCCATGGCCACTCTCTTGCCTTGCGTGTAGGAGAGCTGGGTGTGACCAAAAAATCTGTGTATCTGTGTGTCTGTGGATGCGTGTTTTTAGTGTCCTGTGTGTGACTATGATAGTGTGTTTCTGTCAATGAGTATGTGTGTGAATATACTGTGTGTCTGTCTGTGAATATGTGTTGTTTGTGTCCTCTGTGTGTCTGTATGTGTATTGTGAGCGTACCCGTGTGTGTCTGTATGTGAAAGTGTGTGAGAGAGACTGTGAGGCCTGCAGCCTTGATCACAGAGGGAAAACTGGTGAAGGGAAAGCCACGCATTCCAGCCGGACGGGTGGTGGGGGGGTAGGGGCGGGCAGCGGTCAGAGTCTGAAAGAGGGAAATGGCTGTATCTGGGTTTTGTCATGATGAGAGGAAATTCTTTGCCCAAGGCAACAGTCCCCCCCTGGGGTGCACCTCCTCTGTGGGTGACTGGGAGCCTCAGAGAGCCCCTAGATCCTCTTCAAACCCAATTTGCATTAGAAATCACTGTGGGTTTCTGTTTTGTGTGTGTGAGGCCCTGAGATGCCAAGACCCTCGAGCAAGTAATAATGATGCTTTTCAGACCAAGACTTCAAACTGCTTAGCTGTGATTAGTCTCCTTTTTAAACACAGGAAAACTGGGGTGACTTGAAGGAATTCTGCTGACAGGTCAAAGGGAGGCAGCTGCCTCCCCGCCAAGGTGTCCCCAGGGGTCACAAAGACTCCTGGCCCACAATCAGTCCAGGCCCCAAGGAGCCCTGCAGGTTTCTGGACTGCAGGAAATTGAGTCTGGTTGGGTGTCTGGAGGGCAAACCCCTGCTTCACACCAAGACCACACTTCAGTTAGAACATTCCGGAAGATATGGGGCCCGGAGAGATTTGCCTTTCATGAAGGTCGGTGGTTCTAATCCCGGCATCCCATATGGTTCCCTGAGCCTGCCAGGAGCAATTTCTGAGCATAGAGCCAGAAGTAACCCCTGAGCGCTGCCGGGTGTGACCCAAAAACAAAACAAAAAAAAGAACATTCCAGAAGATCCTTTTGCAGTCAACCATGTCTGGCAGCAGCTGATAGTTCAAAGGGCACTTGGGCCCTGTGGAACTTCCTTAGTTTTTCTTTCTGAGAAATGGGGTAGACTTCTGTCACCTCCAGGCCATGGGTAAAATCAACGAGGCAACGTTAGTGCATTCGAGGGCACAGACTAAAAGATGGGTCCCTGGGCATTCGAGGGCACAGACTGAAAGACGGGGTTCCCTGGGCTATGACAGAGCTGTCTTTGCCAGCATTGTTGTCTCCCATGGAAAGAAAGATGGTCCCTGACTTGGAGAAGCTGAAACTTTGAGATCTGAGGGGATTAAGAAATCTGTTCAGTGTGCCCCCACTTTCTATATCAGTGGTACTGAGAATTGAGCTGGACTCCATAAAGGCTGTCTGTGTAAGGGAGAATTTTCCTCAGCTTTCTGAAGAACCCCAATAAATTAGACATGAGATTTTAAGAGCAACTCAACTACTTGACTTTGAGAGACAAGTTTCACTTCCTTTCTGAAGGACCAAAACCTGTGGCCCACAAACACCACTGGTTGGAAGGAAATTAAGTGCCCTGGAAAGGGACTGGGTTTGGGGGGAACCCCAAGGCCCACAGACATGGCTTCAGCATTCAGCTCTGCAACAAACACCTTGGCTTTGTGGCTCAAGCCCAAGTGAACTGTCTCTGGGTTACCAGAGGGAAGTCTAAGATGGCGGTTCCATTGGCTGAACCAACTCAAAGGGTAAAGAGATTGATTCTCTATAATGAGTCTAGGATTTGTTCAGTTCACAAAACATTTCAAAGAATCTATTATATGGGGGCTTGGAGATGTCTCAGTAGTAGATGGCAGACCTTGAACATATGACACCCTGGGCTCAAGCTCCAGCACACACCCCAAATCCAGTTTATAGATATATTTTAAAAAAATCCATTGTGCCAAATCCTGAAAGCTCAAAAGAAAATGAAGCGGGGTCTCTGGCTGATGGGGGAGGAAGCGACTGAATGATGAAAACTCTCTTGAGAAAATCTCCTGAGAGGGTGAGCACTAGCTCCTCACAGAAGCTGCCCTGGCAGATAGGCCTCCTGGGGCGGTTGTTCCTCCAGAGTCTTGAGGGACCATCTCTGAAGACACAGGAAATTTCCCACCCCAAATGAGCTACCAACAAAGCTCAGCAAGAGAAGACAACTATGGGCAGTCAGTTGGGAGGAAGGCCCTGGCCGGGGCTGAGTCTTTCTGAGGTAAAGTTGCTCACCCAGTAGCACATATTACTGTGTCTATGTAAGGGTCATCAGGCCTCGGTCCCTTGGGTACTATTGGCTCACAGAAAGGGGCCTTTTCTCTTTCTGCCTCCAAAGAATGGGAGATCGGGTTCCTAAGGAAAGAAAAAAGACTGCCATTCTGGCCTTGGGTCTCTAGGCCAAGTTCTCTGTGGCCTGGGATTTTCCTGGGTTGATCCTGGCACAGGGGGCTCCTGTATGGGCCAGCCTAGGTGCTCAACAACCCTGCTGGCCTGGCTCAAAACTCCTGGCACCAAAGTCCAGCTGGGCCACAGGCCTGGATTATCCTCCTGGGACTGTGGGAGCCCAGAGCCAGCATGGCAATCACTGTGCCCATGAGTGAAAGCGGGAATGTGGGGTGAAGGTGTTAGTGGGACTGACTCCCCCACGTGCCTGAGAAATAATGTCCAGTGTCTTCTGCAAGTTGCTGGCCAGCCTTGGCTTCCTTTGCATCCATCTGCCCAGTCTGGTCTTTGATCACATCCAAGAAGGCTCTTCCTGCCCAGGATGAGTTTTCAGCCAGAGACAGGATGAAGCCCATTTTTCACACTCAGGTGGCTTGGCTGTGTGTGTGTGTGTGTGTGTGTGTGTGTGTGTGTGTGTGTGTGTGTGTGTGTATACACTTCTTCCTTCAGTTTCCAGGCATCGGAGTCGCAAAGTCCTTTGTTTCAGTTGGCTTCATCAGAGATGAGGAGTGGCAAAAGCCCCTCAGAATTTTTGGGGAAGGAAGTTGGAGCTATAATACAGTGGGAGAATGCTTTGCCTTGCACATGGGTGACTTGAGTCCCATTTCTTGCATTCCGTATGTTACCCAGAGCAGGACTAGGAGTAAACCCTTGAGTCCAGAGCCAGGAGGAAGCCCTGAGCACTGTTGAATATGCACCACCCACCCCCCCCCCCCCCGAAAAGGGCGAAAGACAGTATGTGATCCTTGACCCGGGATGCTGCAGATTCAAACTACTGGGCCACTGTAATTTGGACTTACGTTCTTATGATTTTGTCTTTATTTTGGTTTGGTTTTGGGGCCATACCCGGTAGTGCCCAGGAGTTACTCCTGGCTCTGCGCTTAGAGGTCATTCCTAGTAGGCTTAGGGGACCTTATTAAACCTTATTAAACCCAGGTCTGCCATGTGCAAGGCAAACACCCTCCCACTGTGCTATCAGGTGGTTTTATCTTCATCATCATCTTTCAGATCCATGAGGGTTCTGCCTCCCCCCTCGAGCTGACTTCTTGCCTTCTTGGTTCCTGCAGCCTGTGAAAGACTAACTCCAGAGCATATCCAGCTGTCATACCCCACCCCAGTGTCTCTCTCCTGCCCCTCAGAAGCACCAGTCTGGGTGCATTCCTGACCTCCCACGGCCACCATACTGGGCATGGCTAGCACACAGGCCTGTCCTCTGGCAGAGGCAAACAGAGACGCAAGAGCTAAGAGCTTCCAGTCCTGGCACACCCCCAGAATTCCTGCCCAGTTCCCAGGCTGGAGTGGGCAGGAGTGAAGCGGCATCCTTAGATAGCAGCAAGGTTGGCTCCAGAATGCTGTGTCTGGCTGGAGCCTGTGCAAACAGCTGTGCTGGCATTATCAATCTCTCTCCTGGCAAGGGGGCTCAGTGTGTCCTGCTAATGGTAAATCTGTCACTGCCCACAGTGCCCGCCCTGGGTGCCTCGAGCACCAAGGTGAGTCTGTCTGCTTCCCTCTAGCCTGCTAATGACATGCGCACTCAATCCCCCACCTCATTGGGCATTGAACCACCAAGGGGCCCTTAGCTTCGAAGCAGGGCTGGGTGTTTGCTCAGATCTAAATGCCCCACTCTGGCCAGTCAACTTTTTGCCTCTAAGAGAGCCCTGTCCTCCTTTTGCAAGAATCTGGGGATGGTGTGGGGGTGGGAGAGGATATGGACTAGCTTAGACTGTCCCTTATTAATACTGTGGAGATTGGCAGGGTTTTGTTTGCCTGATTGTTGTCTAGTCCATTTTAAAATCTTCACTCTCAGAAACAGTGTTCATTAACCTTACTCTGACTTAGAAATATATATACCCTGGGGATATACCTTAGGAACACAAAAATACAATTCAAAAATGCCTTCCTCACACCTATATTCATTGCTGCGCTATTTACAATAGCCAGACTCTAGAAACAACCAAGATGCCCTTCAACAGATGAATGGCTAAAGAAACTGTGGTACATAGACCCAATGGAATATTATGCAGCCATCAGGAGAGATGAAGTTTTCCTATACATGGATGTACATGGAATCTATTATGCTGAGTGAAAGAAGTCAGAGGGAGAGAGATAGACACAGAATAGTCCCACTCATCTATGGGGTTTAAGAAAATGTAAAGACATTATTGTAATAATGGCCAGAGACAATAGAGATGAGAGCCGGAAGGACTGGCTTAAAATATGAAACTCACCACAAAGAATGGTGAGTGCAGTTAGGGAAATAACTACACTAATAATCATGACAGTCTTAATGAGTGAGAGAAGTAGAATGCCTGTCTCAAATACAGGCAAGGATTGGGAAGGAGGGATGAGGGGCATTGGTGGTGGGAATGTTGCACTGGTGAATGGGGGGGGGGTGTCCTGTTCATGACCAAAACCCAACTACAATCATGCTTGTAATCATGGTGCTTAAATAAAGATTTTATATTTAAAAAAATAAAAGGAAATAGACTTCAATAAATGTTCTAATAAGAAAAAAAAATGTGAAACCAGAAGTTCAGGTCCTGGATTTATCATCCCTTAAATGTATGTCTTTGAACAATCCCTTCATTTTGTTTAGATTCCTCATTGTGGAGCTATGATGAATAGAAAACATTTCTTATTGGTTACATGCTGGATGGAATGAGATAGCCTGTGATAAGCAATCAGGGTTACAGCTGGAACAACCTGTGAGTTGTCAGCCGATACATGAACTTGAAAGTCCACTTTGATGCACTTGCCAATTTCCATGGTGTAAATATTCTCTCTGTGATCAATCTGTTTGTTTGTTTGTTTGTGGGCCACATCCAGTCTCAAGAGAACAACCTATATTGCACTGGGGAATTGAACCTGGGCCCCCAGCATGCTAAGCTGAGCCATCTCCTGGGCCCTCTTTATGGCCAACTTTCATCTGTCACCAAAATATCACCTTAGGAGTGGTGAGGGATAGGAGGGATCTGATGGCTGCCCAGAGCTCCCAGCTAACCCCTCGAGATGCCAGGCACTGATTGACCAGGGTGGGTTGTATCAGAAGAAAAATGGAGCTTGGCTGGCTGGGCATGTGACTCACCAGCCTTGGCACATGCAAGGTCCTGTATGTTCATATTCTGGAGTAGTTTTTAGACTGTGCAGCTAGCAGATTATACACAGGCTTTGTGCACGAAAGTTAGACCCCTAATCATTTCAGAAGCTGCTGTCGCTGCCCTCTTGGGTACAGACACAGCAATAGGCTTGGACGTCACCAATACTTCTAGACGCTGAGATGTGTACTGCAAAAGCCCAGTCACTGGCATATCTGAAAATGCAACAGTAGCTGAGTCTTCGCAGTATCAGTCAATACCTCAATGCCATATATCCAGACTCTTTGACCAGGGGTCAGAATGAGGGCCCAGTAGGGAGGATGCTTACCTTACATGTGGCTGACCTGGCTTTGGTCCCGCAGTATCCCAAAGGGTCCCCCCACAACAGCCAAAAATGATCCTTGAGTGCAAAGCCAGGAGTAACACTGAGTGTGCCCTAAAACAATCACATGAAAGTCTTTTGACAGGGCTGGAGTGATAGCACAGCCTTGCAATGCAGCCTACCCAAGACAGACCCAGGTTTGACCACCGGCATCCCATATGGTTCCCCTGAGCCTGCCAGGAGTTCTGAGCGCAGAACCGAGAGTAACCCCTGAGCACAGCTGGGCATGGCCCCCCAAAACAAAACAAAAAAGCCTTTTTGACCAAAGAAAGTCACAAATACAGGTTCTGGGGTTTAAGACTTTTAGACAGGCACACTAACCTGCTGTAGGAACTACCTGCATTTTTAGCTTCTGTGATAGGCCTCAAATTCCATCCTATGAAATGAGAAATTCCTCCATTATTTAAGAAGGGGTTCAGAGGTCAAGTAATGAGTTAAAAAAACACCACCAAGACACTTAATGCCTTTGAAAGCACATCACACCCTCCCTCACCATCAAGGCCATCATTTTGACCTTGTGAGTCACATGGTCCCTTCTGACTCCATTCTGCCATGAAACAGTCAGCATGAACTTTGTGAATAAATGAGGACAATATTGTTCTAATAAAACTTTATTTACAAGCATAGCTGTTCATTCAGTTTGGCCCTGGGGCCATAGTTTGGTGTTCACAGTATCAGAACCCAAAGGATTCCTGCCTAGAGCTGTTTGCTGAGTCTTCAAGCTTTTATGACTCTGGAATAGATGGAATATAGTATATCAAACCAGAGAAGAATTCATTAAAAAAAAATCAGAGGCCAGAACAATAGCACAGTGGTAGAGAATTTGCTTTGCACACGGCCGATCCAGAGTTCGATTGCTGGCATTCCATATCATCCCCTGAGCCTTCCAGGAGCGATTTCTAAGTGCAGAGCCAGGAGTAACCCCTGAGCACCACCGGTGTGGCCCAAAAATGAAACCGAAACAAAACAAAAAACAACCTCCCTGGCTCAGGGTCAGGAAGCTGCACTTTTGAAGAAACAACAATGGAGAGAGGAACTAGTGTTTGGCTGAAAAGAGAAGCCAAGTTTGTGATCTGAGCTCTCTCATGCAGAGCCAGGGCAAAGTGTTATGAAGAGGACCCTCTGGCTTTGTGCTCTGTGGCAACAGAGACCAGGGACCTCAGGTCACAGGAGGACCAGGGAAGAGCTGGCAGGAGCAGATCAAACCCACCTGATGACTCCAGATGCTTCGGGATTGGAGTCTGGGCTTTGCATATGGGAGACCCTGGTTCCATTCATCCTCCTTCCCACCGTATCCACCTCCCCCTGAGCTCTGAGAGGAGCAGACCCCGAGCACCCTCAGGGTTAGGCCCCAAAGCAAACAATCACATCAATAATCCCACCAGAGGTGAAGATCTGTGGGTGCAGACATCCAGCTTATTCTGATGTCAGTGGAGACCAGTGACCAGCTACTTCCAGAAAGGACAAACCATCTGGAATCTGGGTTCCTACTTCTCTCTCTCTCTCTCTCTCTCTCTCTCTCTCTCTCTCTCTCTCTCTCTCTCTCTGGTACTGTTTTGTTTGGGGGCCACACCCAGCAGTCCTCAGGGTTACTTCTGGCTCTACACTCAGAAATTGCTCCTGGCAGGCTCAGGGGACCATATGGGATACCAGGGATAGAACCCGGGTCCATCCCGGGTTGGCTGCTTGCAAGGCAAATGCCCTACCACTGTGCTATCTCTCTGGCTCTGGGTTCCTACTTCTGTGGCATTTAAACAACACAGGAAACAGGCTGGGCTGTGGCTTGGCCCACATGTAAGTTGGGATGGGCCAAGAGAAGATGAAAAGGGTTGAGGCAAGCTCTGCATTGGGAACCCCTAGGCTCCATCTCTGCACCACTGGGTGTGACCCCCAAGCAGATGAAACCAAACCACTGGCTGACAGATTGAGTTGAGCCAGAGTTTTAGCTGCCCGATGACCAAGCCCAGCACTCAGGCCAGGTGCTTGAACTCACTCCTCCTCCATTTCCACGTCCAGTGTAATGGGGGAGCATTAGGTCTGTTCCACTAGGTGGTTTTAAGGATCCACCAAAATGATTGTGTCTAAAGACAAAAACAAAAACAAACACACAAAAACCACACACACTCTCGCACACAGATAACCATAGCATGTACCATCTGTTCAATAAAACAGATGCTCAGTGTTTTTCCTTGTGGATCTGACCGTGGAATTAGGAGAGAATGTTTGCTAGCAGGACAGCACCACAGACCTACTAAAGCAGTGTCCGTGTCATGGCTCAGGCATCTTGGAGGTGTCTCCTGACTCTGCTGAGCTGTGACAGGACTCTTTCTCTGAGAGGGGACTTGACTTTGACAAAGACTAAGATTCATTGGAGATGGGTTCAATAAAGGAAAGAAGAGACCAAATAAGAAGGATAGCCAATAGGGGTCCTGGCTTGGCTGAGGAACTGAATGAGTTCCTCCAGGAACAAATCTGAAGTCTTTAACATCTTCAATGTGGCTGGAATATGGCATGAAGGCCCCTGGGTGGAAGTTAGAATGGGGGCAACACTTGTTTGGGGCCTCCAGGATTGGGCAGTGCATGACCTGTATAGTAGAATGTATGTTATGTTTGATGGGAGAAAAAAAATGCAAAGGTATAATTGTCCTCCAAGGTCAGGGAGGGCCTGATCTGGACCATGAAGGAGGAGAAGGAGTATTGAAAACAAAGTATATAGGGACAGGGAATGGCAGAACAGCAACACCACAAAGCACTAAGAAGGTAGAAAGGAGGATCTGGTGGATGCTGAGACTTCTAGCGGACTCAGGGAGGAAACAGGCAAGCCCTAGCTTGGGAGCCGAGGGCTGTTTTCCTGTGAAAGAATAAGATCCTCAGAGGCCTGTGAAAGTCAGACATTCCATTCCTCTGAGTGGCCTCCTCTTCTCTGCCTAATGGTGAAGCTCAAACCCAAAGAACAGCGGGGTCTGATTTCTGTGCCTCTCTTCCCAAGATTCCAGCCAGCACTAGTGATTCTTGCATTATCTTGGCTCCCACATGGTCTTTTAAAACGGAAGTCTGGGGGACAGAGTGGTAGGGCATTTGCCTTGCACGTGGCTGATCCAGGATGGATGTGGGTTTGGTCCCTGGCATCCCATATGGTTCCCCGAGCCTGGCAAGAGCAATTTCTGAGCACAGAGCCAGGAGTAACCCCTGAGTGCTGCTGCCGGGTGTGGCCCAAACAAACGAACAAGCAGAAAAAAAAAAAAAAAAGAAAAAAAAAAGTGAGTCTGAACTCAGGGGATTGTTTGCAGTGTAACTCAGGGGCTCTGAAGTGGGGGGCACAGAGAAACCTGGGCTGCTCATCTCTAAGGAAACGAGTGGGGGCATCCTGAACCCCACTGCTCATACTGTGGAGAGTCTAGGATTGCAATTTGAAGGTAAAGCCACCCACGGGGGGGGGGGGGGGATCCTAATTCACTGTGTCTGTCTGGGTGTGGAGCTGGGAGTGGTAAACTGTAGGGAGACAGGAGGTGGGAAATGGTGAGGCTGAGACGGAAACCAAAGCATAAAAGTGGGGGACAAGGATCCAATCTGAATTTCAGCTTTCAGTTTGGGGGAGTGCTCAAGGTTTTCTCCTGTCTCTGTGCTCAGAAATCACTCCTGGCAGGCTCAGGAGACCATATGGGATGCTGGGATTTGAACTTCCATTAGTCCTGGGTTGGCTGCTTGCAAGGAAAACACCCTACTACTGGACTATTTCTCCGGCCTCTCAGCTTTCAGTTTCTAAGCGTTAGGCCAACTAACAACTAAGGCCTGGAGGGAGTGGGGGAGAGAAAGAGCAAAAAAGAGGAGAGAGAGAGAGAGAGAGAGAGAGAGAGAGAGAGAGAGAGAGAGAGAGAGAGAGAGATTAGGCTAGCCATAGGACTTTCATTTTGGGATCTTGTTATAATGGTTTTACAATTGTTAAATAAATCCCTTTGTCTAATTTATAAATGAATATATTTATGGGTTTTGGGTCACATCCAGCAGTGCTCAGGGTTTACTCCTGGCTCTGTGCACAAGAATTGCTCCTGGCAGTGCTCAGGGGACCCTAGGGGAATGCCCAGGATAGAATCCGGGTCAGCCTCCTGCAAGGCAAATGCCCTCCCCGCTGTGCTATTGTTTCATTCCTATATAAGTCTTTTCCTGGTTCTGCACGTATAGACATAGTAAAAGTCACATCTCCAGGGTTTTGTGCTATCAGTGGTTCCTGGCATCCACCCTGGGAGGGCTCAGAACAAGTCGTCAGTCAACAGGCTATTTTTCTGAGATCTTTCAGATTTGTTCTCCAGGGTTTCCTGTCTGCTTCCACTTTGCTATCTCTACCCCTCAGGGTGGCCATTAGTTACCCTGTCTGACTGACTGGGAAACTGGGTATCAAAGAGGTTAAACAAACAAACAACAAAAAAATAGTAGACAGACAGAAGCTTCCTCCCCAGGTCTGAAATCTGTCTGGTGGCAGAGATGCTAAAAATCCCAAACTCTCAGCAAAAATGAGTTTTTCTGCAGAAACCAGAAGGTGAGTTCAAAGGTCAAGCAAGGCCCTGTGTTAGCTGTTGGAGCAGCAACTTGAACAGAACACAAGGCTGAAACCCAGCCCCCCAAATCTCACCCATGAAGAAGCCATACCCTCTGCACCCAGAGGCTCCCTCCCTCCTGCCTCATCACAGGGTTTTGTCTACCACACCATCCTGTGCCAATGCTTCTTTGAGCCATGTGGATCTGACACAGAGAGAGAAGGTGAAATAAGAGAGAACAACTCATTGGAAAAGAGGGCAGCATAACCATGTGTGTGTGTGTGTGGGGGGGGGATAAAGCCTCCCTCTAAGCAAAAAAATATAAAATAATGCAAATTTTCTTATTTTTAAAAAATTATCAGGGGCCAAAGTGATAGCAAAATGCTGAGTAGGACATTTGCCTTGCCCATGGCCAACCCAAGTTTGATCTCCAGCAACCCATCCGGCCCCCTGAGCCTACTGGCAGTAATTTCTGAGCACAGAGTTAGGAGTTGCCTCCGAGTGAAACCAGGTTACTCACTATGTGACCTAAAAACAAACAAACAAAATCAACTTATGAGAGCAATCACCCTTTATCTGTCCCTCTCCCTCAATTCATTATGCTCAGCATAATATTCATAACACTCCATAATACAATCCATCCATGTATAAGCAAATTTCATATCTTCAATTTTTTCCCAACATCTGTGTAGTATTCCATGGTGTTGATATACCACAATTTTTTTTTTTATTCATTTTCTGTTTCTAGATTGTGGCTATTGCTAATAGTGCTGTGATGAACATGGGAGTACAGATGCCTTTTCTGCATTGTGTTTTTTTTTATCTCCTAAGGTATATTACCAGGAGCAATATTACTGCCTAAGTGTGTATGTCACAGTGATTAAATTAAAAGTATCATTAAAAAAAAAACAGCAATCAGGGGCCAGAGTGATAGCACAGCAGGAGGGCATTTGCCTTGCAGGTGTCCGTGCCTGGACGGACATGGATTCAATCCCCAGCATCCCATATGGTTCTCCAAGCCTGTCAGGAGCCATTTCTAAATGAAGAGCCAGGAGTAACCTCTGAGCGCTGCTGGGTGTGGCCCAAAAACCAAAATAAATAACTAAAAACAAAAAATAAAATAAAGTAAAAACCCAGAGATCATATTATTTTAATACTGAATTACTCCAGTGGAAATGGTGCACTGTGACCAGGTATTCTACTGTTTTCATGGACAGAGACAGGCCCACTAGTTTTTCTGGAGGGATGGTCAGATGACTTGAAGCTTAATTTATATAAAGACCGTGGGGCCTGAAAGACAGAACAATGGTTAGAGAAGAAAATAATCCACACACGGTTGAGAAGAAATAGCAGGCCAGGAACTAACACTGCAAGCTGTTCACCCACAAGCCAGTCGCACCACCATGTGAAACCAAGATGGCAGGATGGAACCACTAGCGAAGATGGCAGCTTCCCTCCAGGCCTCCAAAACAGTCTTTACTGGGAAAGACAAAGCCCACCCCCAAGGGGAGGGGGAAGAGCCAGATGAGGAGTCAATGGGGAAAAAAAAAATTTTTTTGGGGGGGGGCCACACCCGGCAGTGCTCAGGGGTGACTCCTGGCTGTCTGCTCAGAAATAGCTCCTGGCAGGCACAGGGGACCATATGGGACACCGGGATTCGAACCAACCACCTTTGGTCCTGGATCAGCTGCTTACAAGGCAAACGCCACTGTGCTATCTCTCCGGGCCCGGAAAAAATCTTTTTAACAGGAAAACCAAAGGAACCAATTGGAAAATATCTAATTAGAAGGTAAGATGAGGACCAACCCAAAGGCCTCTACCAGCAGCCCCTAAATGAATGAAAGACATACAAAAAAAAAAAACAAAAACCCAAAATGATTTAACCTATATAACTGACAGGTTTCCATGAGGTCCTTTCTATGGACTTAACTGTAAGAAGAGCAGAAATCCAGCCCTCAATAGTATTTGAATTCTCATTGCATGATGCCCAAACCTAGCAACATCCCGTCATCTTCCCTCTCCCCTCCCCCTCGCCACTATGTCTCTCTTCCATGGCTACACCTTTGCCTCTTTCCCCCAACTCCTTGCTACTAATGTGAAATACCTTGTTTTCTACCAAGTTCTCCCCATGGTTATCACTTGTTGCATCAGTTCTGTGTTGAATGGAGATTCAATAGTGTCTATAAAGCTAAGGGTTGGTCTAGAGCGATAGCACAGAGGTAGGGCTTTTGCTTTGAATGCTGCTGACCCAGGTTTGATTCCTGGCATTCCATATGATCCTCTGAGCCTGCCATGAGTGATTTCTGAGCACAGAGTCAGGAGTAATCCCTGAGCACTGACAGGTGTGACTCTGAAACCAAAAATAAATAAATAAATAAATAAATAAATAAATAAATAAATAAATAAATAAAGCAAGCTAAAGCTTTAACCTGGACTTCCCAAGATGCTGAGAGAGAAAAAATGGAGGCCAAAGCACTTGCATTATTTCCGACCCATGACTCCCCTTTGGGCCCTATCCCTAGGTCTATTCTCTCTTTATCCCCTTCATAGCTTCTTGAGAGTCATTCTGGCTCAGAGATAAATCCCCATTCTCCCAATTTCCCCCCACTTTTCTCTCTTCCTAAGCTGCCAGTCAGTGACCAGACCAGACAGTGCTCCAGGCGGGGACCAATTCCCAATTTGGTGCTAGAGGTGATTTCCAGAGGTGCTCAGGGGACCTTGTGGCATCAAGGATCATATCTCAGGTTCCTGCATGCAAAGTGTGTACACCAGTTCTTTGAGCCAACATCCTGGCTTGATGTGATGACTTTATAGATCATTTTTGGGGGGGGGGGGTCACACTGGGCAGTGCTCAGGGATTACTCCTGGCTCTGGGCTCAGAAATTGTTCCTGGTAGGCTTGGGGGACCTGGTAGGCTTGGGATGCCGGGAATCGAATTCAGGTCCGTCCTGGGTCGCCACGCACAGGGCAAATGCCCTACCTCTGTGCTATCTCTTCGGCCCCTATAGATTAGTTTTATCTCAGGATGAAGGGACAATTTCCCAGAGCGACAGGACCACCTCACCAGACTGACTGTCTTCTGGGAAAAGCATAGTACAGGAAGACTGTTCTAGTTCCGCATGTTGGATGCTCTCTCTTGGATGTTCTGGTGATTTCACAGGCACCCTTGGTATGCCAGCTCCTCGTGAATGGTTTGTTTTTGTTTTTTGTTTTTTTGTTTTGTTTTGTTTTGTTTTTGGCAATAATGACTAAAAGGTGCCCAGCCCCAAGGAGGGATTTTTGCCCTCTCCTGGAATGTACCTGGCCATGGGCCTCACCTTCAAAATCAATGATTTAGACCAGGTGACTGGCAGCATCCATCCCAAGAGGTCTTAACAGCTTCTAATTTTCTTTTCTTGAAATCCCATCATCAGCGAAGAAATCTCAAGTGCTTCAGCTAGAAAGAAAACAGGCAGGAAAGCCCTAGCACCCTGATAGGCTGATAGTCATGGGAATAAGGGTTGGAGGGACCTGGTAGCCCAGGTGAGGGTCTGGTAGGGTGGGCAGAGGGCAACCCTTTGGATGACCCAGCAGAGACCTTAGAAGCTAAGGAATGACTCAGCAGAGCACTGAGTTCTTTAGCAACTCAAGGCTTTTTTATTTGTAGGGTGAGGGAGAGATTTGTTACACAGCAGTCAGTAACTAATACACAAACTTTCTGAGTAAAGAGCTTGGAGAAAAACTTATTTGTGGCTTCTGAGCAGGGGGTTGGAGAGGATATTACAAAAATTCAGACCGTCTGCCCTTGTGGGTTTGTTCTCAGCTTTGAAATATTACTATGTCTCTTCAATCAGCCCTCAAAGTTGGCATCACAGGAGAGGGTAAATCTGTGCCCCTTGATAGATTGTGAAGGATAGGGGGTACCCTAAGATAGTCTCCCCAAGATGCATCAGCTTTGGCACATAGATGATTTTGAGCAAACAGGGACCTGCAGACTGACAAGAAACTTACATTCTCTAGAAGAATGAAAACAGGGGATATGACCCAGATTCAATTTTTTTCTTGAAAAAAAAAAATTAAAGCAGCAGAGAAATCTGGCAAATATGCAGTTATGGAATCCCTGGTCTTCATCCTTTGAGAGCCCCCAGACTCATCACATGAGCCCCCCATTTTGTCGTCGAAGCCTTAATCCAGTCCTTTGTTCTAGATATATACCCTTACTTTAGCCTCATTTTGTTTTGTTCGTTTTGTTTTGGACCTCACCCAGCAGCTCTTAGGGGTTACTCCTGGCTTTTTGCTCTGAAATCACTCCTGGCAGGCTCAGGGGAACATATGGGATGGCAGGGGGTGGAACCCAGGTCTGTCCTGGGTTGACTGTGTGCAAGGCAAATACCCCATCACTGTGCTATCTCTCTGGCCCCCCATTTGCTTTTCGATCTACATCCACGCTGGCTCAGAGAAGAGCACGGAACCCCAGGGTGGGAATTTTCTCTTGGTTCCACAAGGAATAGGGAAGGAAGCAAAATGTCTGTTAGGAACCAACTGGCCTTGAGGGGCACAGAACAGAGCCACAGAAAATAAGGCACCAACTAACTTTCTAGACAATAGCTGACCCGTTCTTCTAATGGTTGGGTATGGTCATTGTTGACCAATGTTGATCAATGAACCCAGGGCTGGATGAATAGTCCAGTGGGGAGGGCATTTGTCTTGCACACAGACAACTAAGTCTCCATCGCTGGCATCTCATAGGGGTCCCTTGAGCATTACAAGGGAAGACTCCTAAGTGCAAAGCCAGAAATAACCCCTAAGCATTGCTGGGTGTGGGCCACTAAGAAAACAAAACCGCAAACAACAGGCACAAATTCAGTCTATGGCAAAACTGCCTGGTGGTTAAAGGACATGGTGGGGACAGACAACAGGATCTGAAGAACAGTTGGCATTTCTTTTGTTTGTTTGTTTTGGGGGGGGCTACTCTTGGCAATGCTGGGGTTACTCCCAAGCCTTGGAATCCATTGATGGGCTGTTCTTTCTAATCCAGCACTTAAGTTGTTTGAGGTGGCTGGAGATCGAATTTGGAACCTTCACTGTCGAGGCCCTTTGTGATCACTGCTGAACTTTATCCTGGGTCTAGAAACTGGATACAGGAGAATTTTTCAGACACTGTAGGTTCAGGGCAGTAAAAGTAAAAGTAAAAGTAAAAGCTGGGAGAGAACATTGGGGCAAGCATGCTGAAGGACATTGGGGGAAGGGGCATTCTGATTTCAGAAAAATGACTCTGACAGGCCTCCTTTCTCTCCCAGTGTCCAACCACAGCGGGAAGAGAGCAGAGCAGGCAGATGTGGTCAGCTGCATGCACCTGGGGAAGCGGCGTAAGAACACAGGACCGCCTTTGGATTGCCCTTGCAACTTTTCAGCTGAATGTAGAGTAAAATTAACACTTGCTGGCACTGAGGCTATGGATCAGTAGTAAACTCTGGGTTCAATCCCTGGTAATGGCCCCAAAAGAGCCAGAAAAAGCAAAATTTGTTCCATTTGCCTTGCACACTGCTGACCCAGAATGGACCTCAGCTTGATCTCTGCCATCCCATATGGTTCCCTGAGCCAGGAGCAATTTCTGAGCACATAGCCAGGAATAACCCCTGAGCATCACCGGGTGTGGCCCAACGACCAAAAAATAAAATAAATAAAATATAAACTTGTATTCATTTTACAAAATGCAAAACCAGGTCTAAAATGATAAGACAGCGGGCAGGGCATTTGTCTTGCACACAGCTGACCCAGGTTCAATCCCTGGCATCTCATAGGGTTCCCTGAGGCTGTCAGGAATGAATCCTACTGCAAAACCAGAAGGAAACTCTGAACATCACCAGATGATGTGGTAAAAGAAGAAAGAAAGAAAGAAAAGAAAGAAAGAAAGAAAAAGAAAGAAAGAAAGAAAGAAAGAAAGAAAAGAAAAAGAAAGAAAGAAAGAAAGAAAGAAAGAAAGAAAGAAAGAAAGAAAGAAAAAAAGAAAGAAAGAAAGAAAGAAGAAGAAGAAAGAAAGAAGAAAGAAAGAAAGAAAGAAAGAAAGAAAAAAGAGAAAGAAAGAAAAAAGAAAGAAGAAAGAAAGAAAGAAGAAGAAAGAAAGAAAGAAGAAAGAAAGAAAGAAGAAAGAAAGAAAGAAGAAAGAAGAAAGAAAGAGAGAAAAAGAAAAGAAAGAAAGAAAGAAGAAAGAAGAAAGAAAAGAAAGAAGAAAGAAAGAAAGAAAAGAAAGAAAGAGAAAAAGAAAGAAGGAGGAGAAGAAAGAAAGAGAAGAAAAGAGAAAGAAGAAAGAAAGAAAGGAAAAGAAAAGAAAGAAGAGAAAGAAGAAAAAAAAAAGAAAGAAAAAAGAAAAGAAAGAAAGAAGGAAGAAGGAAGGAAGGAAGAAAGGGAGGGAGGGAGGAGGGAAGGAAGAAAGGAAGGGAGGGAGGGAGGAAGGAAGAAAGGGAGGGAGGGAGGAAGGAAGGAAGGAAAAGAAAAGAAAAGAAAAGAAAATAAAAGAAAAGAAAAGAAAAGAAAAGAAAAGAAAAGAAAAGAAAGAAATATTGGGCCGGAGTGAAAGCACAGAGGTAGGGTGTTTTCGCATTGCATGCTGCTGCCCCAGGACTGACCTGGGTTCAATTCCCGACATCCCAGATGGTCCCCCAGGAGTGATTTGTTTTCTTTTCTTTTCTTTTTCTTTCTTTTTTTTTTTTTTTTTGGTATTTTGGGCCACACCGGGCGACGTTCAGGGGTTACTCCTGGCTATGCACTCAGAAATCACTCCTGGCTTGGGGGACCATGTGGGACTCCAGGGGATCAAACCACTGCCCGTCCTAGGCTAGAGCTTGCAATGCAGACCCCTTATCTCTAGCACCACCACTCTGGCCCCTTCTTTTATCTTTTTCTTTTGATTTTTGGGCCACACCCAGCTGCACACAGGGGTTACTCTGAGCTCTGTGCTCAGAAATTGCTCCTGACTGATTTGGGGATCATATGGGAAGCTGGGAATTGAACCCGGGTCCCTCCTGGGTTGGCCGTGTGGAAGGCAAATGTCCAACTGCTGTGCTATCACTCCGGCCCTATTCAGGAGCAATTTCTGAGTGTAGAGCCAGGAGTAATCCTTGAGCATTACCGAGTGTGGCTCAAAAACAAACGAAAAAGAAATAAATAACACTACTTTGTGGTGCTAGGGATGGAACCAGAGCTTCAGACACGCCAGGTATGGGACTCAGCCACTAAATTTCTACATTTAAAGCCCTCCCTTGCTCTCAATTTTTTTTGGAGTGGGGGCACACTCATTGGTACTCATTAATTAATCCTGGCAGACTCAGGGGACCATTTGGGATGCTGGGGATTCAACCCAGGTCAGCTACGTGCAAGACAAATGCCCTGCTGACTCCTGCCCCAATTTTTAACAAGTTTTATTTGAATGCACTAAGGAAGGGGAAGAAGAGAGAGAGTAACACATGCAAGAGAGAGAGCAGGAATATTTCCAGAGGCAGAGAGAGCCCAGTACGTGTTCCAGAGTTCAAGTAGGAAATGTCCCAAAAGGGAAGATGAGGGCACCATAAGCATTGGCTCAGGGGGATTATGTCCCCAGATTTTTATTTTAGCTTTTGGGTCACACCCTGTACTGCTATGGGGTCTCTCCAGGCTCTGCACTCAGGAATCACTCCTGGCAGTACACAGGAGACCATGGGAGATGCAAGGGAAGGGGGAGCAGGGGTTGAACTCAGGTCAGCTGCATGCAAAGCAAGCACCTTCCACATTGTACCATCTTTCCTGATCCCCAATTGTTCTAAAGGAAGAAAGTCTGTCACTTGAGATGGGTCACACCTGTGCACTCTCAAGGGACTTTCCCTGGGAGCCCAGACCCTTCTCCTCAGGGGGCCTGGCCACAGATTGACTTCTTGCTTCCAAGTGCCTTCCTGTAAGGTCTCACTGGGATCGGGCACACCAGGAACCTAGAAGTTTTGAGATCAAATCATGCCTAGAAGTTTTGGAGAGCACTTTTCCAAGCCCCCACCACTTCCAGCTCTGCCTTCTTTATTCGTCTAGATTCTGGGAACTCAGGTCCAGAGTTCACACAGCCTGGGACAGCAGGGACAGTAGGAGGTCCTCCCCACACCCACTTAAGGAAGCTTTGCAGAAAGCATGCAGCTAGGGAGGCTTATTTGATCTGTTGGGCAGGGTGAGGCCAGGCCCCCAGCAGTTCTGCCAAACTGCTAGTGCTGGGCTCAGAGCTCCAGGAGGGTTGGGGAGTGAGTGAGGGGGAGAATACAAGGGTTAGGAGTAGGGATCCCCAAAATCTGCAGGATCTGCAGGAGCAGATTATCTCATGCCTGTCTGCTTCTGGCCTGGAGCACTTCCAAGTAGCATCAGGCCTGGATCCCCATCAGAACTATAGACCCATTGGGACAAACCTGAGACATGGATGGAGCGTTAGAAAGAGCTCACTTTCTTGAGCAGGTCCTTCCAGCCCTCATCTCTATTATCTCTGGGTATTATTGCCATACTGTCTTTTGTTTTTCTTAAAATTCATAGATGAGTGAGACTAGTCTATGTTTATCTCTCTCCATCTGACTTATTTCACTCAGCAGAAGGATAGGCTCAGGATCTGAAGCTCATCACAAAGTGAGTGCAGTTTGAGAAATACCTACACCAACAACTATCCTGACAATGGTAGTGAGTAAGAGAAATAGAATGCTTGTCTTGAACACAGGCAGGGGTGGGGGAGGCAGGAGGAGGTGGGGGGGGGCATTGGTGGTGGGAAGGTTGCACTGGTGAAGGGGGCTGTACTCTTTATGACTGAAACCCAACTACAAACATGTTTGTAATTGTGGTGCTTAAATAAAGATATTATTTAGGGCCCGGAGAGATAGCACAGCGGCATTTGGCTTGCAAACAGCCGATCCAGAACCAAAGGTGGTTGGCTCGAATCCCGGTGTCCCATATGGTCCCCCGTGCCTGCCAGGAGCTATTTCTGAGCAGACAGCCAGGAGTAACCCCTGAGCACCACCGGGTGTGGCCCAAAAACCAAAAAACCAAAAATATATATATATATATTATTTAAAAAAGAAAAAGCTCACTTTGCACCTACGTTTACTGAGTGCAGGCTCAGAGCCAAGTATAGTACCAGGCAGCTTGGTGTAGGGGTGAGGCGACCTAACTGTCTTGATTCTTTCTCACAGCAAACTCATCTCCTTTTTCCCTTTCTGTCTGCCTCCCCCCCCCCCCATTCCATCTGGATCAGGTCCCAGCGGCTCTGTTTCCCAATCTGAACATCTGCACTATGGAATGGACAATCTACACAACCTACACAGACCTTGGTTTCCCCACTCAAGGGTGTCTCAGGTGCAATAATGCACTTGGGGCTCCAAAGATAGGTCAGGAGTGAAGATGCTTGTCCCAGCACAATCCCCAGAAACCCCCCAGAATAGGGTCTCCTGAAGACCTACCAGGAGTGAGCCCTGAGTACAGAGCCAGGAAGGAAGCACTGCAGAGAAAAGTTGAGAATAATCCTCACCTCTTAGACTGTTGTAGATGGAAGCCCATTTCCACTTGCATGCATTAAGGCACAGCAGCGAAGGCCGGGGGAGACCCTCTGTGCTACCTTGGGGTACACCCTCTGTCTCTGGGTTAAGGGAGAGTTGCCATCTGGGCCTGGAGTCTGATCCTAATAACTTGGCTCTCTTCAGGCTGGCTGGGCCCAAGGTCACCACTAGGTTCTTCCTAAGGAGTGATGTCATCCTCTGCAGCCACGCTGGGCCTGGAATTTAGAAGTACCTGCTGTCACCTGCCTTGACATTTTCCTGTTGAAAATTCCTTTTGTTCATTTTGTTCTTTGGGCCACTCCTGGTGATACTCAGAGGTTACTCTTGGCTCTGTGCTCAGGGATCACTCCCAGAGGAGTTCAGGGGGGGACCATGTCCATCTTAGAATGTCAGCTGAGTGCAAGGCAAGTGCCCTCCTGGATGCTGTGCTAGAGCTCCGGCCCTAGAATTCCCCCTTTTAATTTTGTACCAGACCCCCAAAAATGATGGCCCTGTTGTAGAGTTCCCAGAAGCCTTGTCACCTGTTTTCCTCTTTCCCTAACCAGAATCTTCTTTTGTTATTGTTGTTGTTTATTTTTGGGACACACCCAGTGATGCTCAGGGGTTACTCCTGACTCTTTGTTCAGAAATTGCTCCTGGTTCAGAGGACTATATGGAGACGGCGGGGATCAAACCCAGGTTTATCCTGGATCAACCACGTGCAAGGCAAATGCCCTACCGCTGTGCTATTGTTCCGGCCCCTGTCCAGAGTCTACTAAGCTATAGTGACCTTATCACCACACCCAACTATGGTCAGTGCCCACTGTGGGTGCATATACACAACAGGATGGAGGGACAGGTGGACCAGTCACTCTGCAATCCCTACTTTCCAGAACACCCAAGAATGGCTTCCAGTCTCCAGAAGTGCCCTCCCCAGCCCCCAAGAAAATCTGGTCTTGCTCTGGTGGCCGGCGATGGGGATGGAGCTGTTCTCACTGCCACCGGGGAATCCCAGCCTGGCCCCAAAGACCCTCATAAATAGTTAATGATGATGCCGGCACTGGAAAGAGCCGAGCGGAGATCCAGAGAACCGTGTAATTACGCCTGCAGAGCTGGCACCAGGCAGGTTTTTCTCAAGCCTGAGAGGCTGGTGCCAAAGTGCAGACTGCGGTCAGGGCACAAAGGTAAACAGACCCTCCCCGCGGCAGAATGAGTTGGTCCAAAGGTGCCAAGATCAGTTGCTAGGGTTAGAAGCTCTTTTTACCCCCTTTTTTATCCAGGTAAAGAGTGTAACATATAGAGCAAGTGTATATATGCTGGGCCAGCAAGATGTGCAGTCACCCACTTTAAGAAACTCAGCCAAGAACACTGAACATCTGCCCCATCGATGCCCTGTCCCTGTCCTCTGGCCTTGCTTGTGTATATAAAAAATAAGTTATTGTATATAGAGAAATAAGTTATTGGACATAGCCCACATGTCCCTGGCACCAGGCCTCTCCTCCCACCCTCTCTGGTACTGCTCACACTCTAATCACCCTCATTTTGAGTGATGCTATTTCCTATGCACCACATTTGGGGCAATGCCCCTCACTCCAGCCCAGGGTTCCCTGATCATTCTTGTGCTGCTCCTGATCCACGAGCGGAGCCCCAGCCCCGTGGCCCTCATTGCCCAGCCCTGCCCTGCACCCTGATCTCATGCACTGCCCCCCCCCACCCAGCACGATACAACCCAGCCCTGGGCACCTCGAGGCCAGTCACCTGCCACACGCCAGCAGCTTCTTGTGGGGACAGTGAAGACCCTCTGGGCTCTAGGCCTACTCCAAGGGGGTGCTGGGGAGGAGGTCATTCTAATTTCAGCTGTTGCTGTAGAAATAAAGATGGCTTGAATCTGGAAAAAATAAAAAGGTGGGACCAGGGTGAAAGTTGTAGAAGAAGCTACAGAAGCTTCTAGAATACCCCATTCTCTACCAGCCTCTGCTTGCTGAACTGAAGAAAGGGATTTGGGCTGGCAGAGGGTGAGGGTGAGTATTTCTGGAGGTGACGGTGTTTAGTGGGTGTTTGTTTGTTTATGGTTTTTGGGTCACACCCAGTGGCTCTCAGAGGTTACTCCTGGCTTTGTGCTCAGAAATTGCTCCTGCCAGGCTTGGGAGACCATATGGGGTGCCTGGATTCAAACCACCATCTATCCTGGCTCAGCTGCGTGTAAGGCAAATGCTCTACCATTATGCTATCTCTCTGGCCCCAGGCCAGGATTCTTGGATGCCTCTTTCTGAACAGTCCCAAGAAAGCTTCTGCCTGAGCACTGGTAGGCGAGTTGGCAGAGGGTCACAATGCCTGGAAGGAGGTTTCCAGGGCAGGGAGGTGATGGTACAAAGCCAGCTTGTAGCTCTTAGACCAAGACTTGTCCTATCCACTAAGGAACTCAAAAATCCCATGACCTGGGCTTGGAAGCTCAGAAGCCTTTGGCAAAGAGCCCCACTGAGGCAGAGCCTGGAATGATCTGTTCCACGGAAGAGGAGCTGATGCTCTTCTGCTGGTGCTCACTTGGCCTTTACACCTTCTACAAGCCTGAGCACTGGGCTTCAGGCAACTTCTCCCTGCTCCCAACGTCCCTTTGCCTCCCTACTGGTGCTGCATCAGGATCTGGAAGATCTATTTTCTTTAATAATAAGTATTATTATTATTATTATTACTATTATTATTTTGGCTTTTTGGCCAAACTTGGCAGTGCTCAAGGATTACTCCTGGCACTGCACTCAGAAATCTCTCCTGGCAGGCTCAGGGGACCATATGGAATGCCAGGAATCAAACCCAGGTTCATTCCAGGTCGGCTGCGTGCAAGGTAAACACCCTAGCACTGTGCTATCACTCTGGCCCCTGGAAGATCTTGAAGAAGGGCAGGGGTGTGCTTTCCAGTTATTATTTCACCTATTAATAAAATTTAAATAAATTATTTATTTAATAACATTTAAATAACTTGTAAATTTAAATAAAATTTAAGGGGGATGTAGAGGGAACAGGTGCAAAGGATCAAACAAGGGACTAATATCTGTGAAGCATGTGCCCCCTCTGAGCCATGTCCCTCGGTCTGTTATTGGGGGTGCTTCAATTGTACCTCCAGAACATCCCTCAAGAGTTCTGAGCAATGGAAGAAGGACACTCGGGAGCTCCAGAAAGCCTCTGATACACCACCCTCTGGGCATCTGCCCAGCAGGAATTCTGGCTGCAGAATTCCCCAAATCCTATTATAGGGCAAAGTGACATCCATCGATCTTCGCCTTCTTTTTGTTTTGTTTTGTTTTGTTTTGTTTGGGGGCCAGAACCAGCTGCGCTCAGGGGTTACTCCTGGCTCTGCACTCAGAAATCGTTCCTGGCAGGCTGGGGGATCATATGGGATGCCAGAAATTGAACTCAGGCCTGTCCCAGTCAACCACATGCAAGGTAAACACCCTACCTCTGTGCTATCTTTCCAGCCCGATCTTCACTTTCTGAGGCATGGGGAAACTTTCCAAAAACCCCAGTGGGGGCTAGAGAGATAGCATGGAGATAAAGCATTTGCCTTGTGTGCAGAAGGTTGGTGGTTTGAATCCCGCATCCCATATGGTCCCCTGAGCCTGCCAGAAGCAACTTCTGTGCATAGAGCCAAGAGTAACCCCTGAGCGCGGCCAGGTGTGACCTAAAAACCAAAAAAACAAAAAAACAAAAAAACAACCCAGTGGACTTTCCAGTGGGTCTTTATGGCTGTCACTGGATCATGTGATCCCTAATGGACAGGTAAGCTCACCCCCAGTATAGTGGAGTCCTATGTCCAGATTGACTTTTGTTTTTTTTTGGGGGGGTCACATCATGGTTTTATTCCTAACTCTGCACTCAGGAATCACTCCTGGGGGACTTGGGGGGGGCATATGGGGTCCTAGGGATCAAACCCAGATTGGTCATGTGCAAAGCAAGCACCCTCCCTACTGGACTATTGCTATGGTCGCCTTGACTGGCCTTTGGAAGCAACGAGTAAAGGAGGCTGGGAAGGGAGGAGTGAAGCATAATGAGTAGTTCCTTAGGACCACCCCAATTTTCTGGAGAGCTGTGCTGACCCAGGCATTCCTGCCCTCCAGGACACCCCAAAGCCCACCTGCCCCACCTGAACCGTAGTTTTCCACTCCCCCACCCTACCCCCAAGTCTGGCCAGTTAGTGACCCTGGCATCCATTCCAATCAGCTCACCTGTCTCCCTTCCCTCTGCAGCCCTGGTTATGTGTCTACCCGCATCAGTGTCTCCAGGCTGCCCGCAGGGTGGAGGCCTCTCAGATCTGCTCCGATTCAGTCAGACATATCGGCTGATCTGCAGTTGTGGGGGTCCGGCGTGGGGGTGGTGGGCAGGGGCAGCTGGGCCTGCTGGAGCTGTCTCTGTCCATAGGCATCAGCTGTTCCAGCCCCCTCAGCTGGGCAGAAGCCAGAGAAGCCAGGAGAGTTTCAGGGTTGAGGCCTGAGGCTAGGGAGGAGAAGGAGGAGGATGGAGGAGAACGAGGAGCTTGAGGAGGGATGATGGAGAGGAGGGAGGCTGGCAGGAGCGAGGGAGCACAGTCAAGGGATCTAACTGGTATGCACCCTGGACTGCATCCAGTTGCACAAAACGGGGTGCTGCCTGGTGGAAAGTAGGAAGACTTGGTGGAATGGGCCTTAAAACAAGGGGTGCTTATATGTGTGTGTGTGTGTGTGTGTGTGTGTGTGTGTGTGTGTGTGTGAAGAAACAGAGACTTCCAGGAAAGGACAAGAGAGTTGAAAGAGAAACAGCAAATAGAGCAAAATATGTTTATCTTGCTTGAAGGAGAAAGGCAGGGAAGATGGGGGAGAGGTTTTTTTGGCGGGGAGAAGCTGGGGAATGAGGGGAGATAAGATAAGACCTAAGACGGACAGCAAGGGGAGAGCCAAGAGGGGAAGGCAGGGACAAAGGGGGAGGCCAAAGTCTGGAGGTGCAGGCAGGACCTAGCCAGCGAAGGAGGTAGAAGAAGGCCGGACAGCTCACTCCCTCTGATGGGCAGCATGTTCGCCCACACGCTCCGCCATCTGACAAGCACCAACAGGCCCGTGGCGGGGCTCCGACGTGCTGCATCTGTCAGGGTTCAGCTCCATGTCAGCGCTTTCCCCTCCGCCTCTCCTGCTGGGCTTCTGCTGGCCTGGCCAGTGCGAGGGCCTTGTCAGGGAGATGTCAACCTTCACAGCAGCTTGGTGGGGGGAAGAGGGGACAAGGTGGGTACCCCAGGCCACTGTGGCCAGGATGTCCTGTAGGCAGCAAAGCCTGGCTTTCAGCAGATGTTGGGAGCTATGGGGAACCTCAGACACTGAGCCTCTCTATGAGTTTAAATCAACTTTCCCTCCAACAGAAAACACCCAAATCCATCCAGAATCTCAGAGCATACCCTGGGTTGCAAAGGGCATCTTTGCCCAAGTCAGTAAGGAATTGGTGATAAAAATCTGCCTGGCATTGCGTAGGGCCAGGAACAATCCTGGTTAGTATCTGAAAAGGCGAGAGGAAAGCAGACAGGAATAGGGAGAAGGGACAGATTCCCTGAAAACATCCGCTGGGCACCAGTTTACCAAGGAACACACTGATTTTGCTCTCCTGCGACTTACTGAGAAGCTACTATGTGCCCGGCACTATCCCAGGGCCTGGAGACTCAGAAGAGCAGAGAATAGACTAAATCTCTGCCTTTCTAGAGCTTCTGCCAAGTTGTGCTAACCCCGCCCCCAACCCACACACATCCCCAAAGTGGGTCTAATTCACCGGCAGAGGAAACTAAGAGTGGGCTGAGTGGTTTAGACCTTAGGATTACATGGCCAAATGGGATGTGTGCACAGCATGTCTGGGTCAAAAGGCTTCTGAATGGGATGGTCAGGAGTGAGGGCTCACCCCAAAGCCTGTTCTACTGTTTGAGAAAATCTCTGGTCTTCTGCCATGTACTCCACTAGCTCCCCAAAGGCGCAAAGGAAGTTAGTGAGGCCAGGTGGAGATTTACTTTGCAGATGGGTAGGAGTAGGAAAGGGCTGAGCACTTGAGCTGTGAGCAGGGGCAGCAGTTCCTCACTCTGTCTCAGACCCTGTCTCGAGGTCCTTCATTCCTTTAGTCCTCAGAGAGGAAAAGGTAGGCGGCAGTTCTGTGTTCATAAAGCTGGGAATTCTTTGGGTCCACAAGGCGCCAGGCCTAAAAACAGACACAAGTCACTCTAAAGAAGGGTCCCAGCGTCCTAGATGCTGTGAGGGTCTCACCTAAGCCACCGAGGGGGTGGGGACAAGGATGGTTTTCCTGAGCTGATAACTCCTCAGGAAGAATCCAGAACTTCCTCTGGGAAGACCCAGAGGAAAGATGAGGCTCCAGGCAGGGGGAACATCACAAAAAAGTGATCCTGGGGGTGAAAGTGATTAGCATCGGGGTTTCTTATCTTGCACACAACTGACTTGAGAGGATCCCCGGCATCCCCTGAGCCTACCAGGAGTAATTCCTGAGTGTAGAGCCAGGAGTAAACCCTAAGCAGTGCCTGGTGTGGCTCAAAACCCAAAGCAAAACAAACAAAAAAGAATTACAAAATATATTCAGTCATAAAAAGAACACCCGTCTTCACCAGCGCAACATTCCCACCACCAATACCCCCCATCTCCTTCCTCCCAGCTATAATCATGTTTGTAACCATGGTGCTTAAAGATATTATTAAAAACTAAAAAAATATATGGAACCAGAAGACTAACATGGCTAATTAAGATCTTTAAGTGGAGCTCATCATGTCTCTGTGGGTGAAAGCCAGAGAGATGAAGAAATGTGGGTGAACCCTGAGAGCCAAGAAACCCCCAATTTAGAGGATTCCAGAGACTGAGGAGATTTGTCTAAAAGCCTTGATCTATCGGGAGACCCCACATAAGTGGCGATAAAAGAAGCTTCTAGGGGCCAGAGTGATAGCATAGCAGTAGGATTTTTTTTTCTTCATTTAAACATCTTGATTTCAAATATAATTGTGATTAGGTTTCAGTCATGTAAAGAACACCCCCTTTACCAGTGCAACATTTCCACCACCAATGTCCCAAATCTCCCTCCATCCCACCCCACTCCCACCTGTACTCCAGATAGACTTTCCAGTTCCCTCATTCATTCACATGATTATGGTAGTTCTCTGTGTAGTTATTTTTATAACTGCACTCACCACTCTTTGTGGTAAGCTTCATAAAGTGAGCTGGAAGTTCCAGCCCTCCTCTCATTGTCTCTGAGGATTGTTGCAAAAATGACTTTTATTTTTCTTAAAACCCATAAATGAGTTAGACTATTCTGTGTGTGTCTTTCTCTCCCTCTGACTTATTTCACTCAGCATGATAGATTCCATGTACATTCATGAATAGGAAAATTTCATGACTTCATCTCTCCTGACAGCTGCATAATATTCCATTGTGTATATGTACCACAGTTTCTTTAGCCATTCGTCTGTTGAAGGGCATATTGGTTGTAGGATGTTTGCCTTGCATGTGGCCGACCCAGGAAGGACCCAGGTTCAATACCTGGCATCCCACATGATCCCCGAGCCTGCCAGGAGCAATTTCTGAGAGCAGAGCCATGAGTGTCGTCAGGTATGGCTCAAAATCTTAAATAAATAAATGTTTTTGTTGTTGTTTTTTTTTTAAAAGAAGAAGTTTCAGATTTTTTCAGGAGAGAGGAGAGGTCTACAGGGACTTTCTCTACACCCCATGAGCATGGGAAAGGAAATTCCAGAAGACATAAGGAGCAAAGGGATCTTAAATCAAAGTGCATTCCCCCAAAACCAACAACAACAAACAAAAATTCAGAGGTGGGAAAATGTATTTATACATTCCAAACAGAGAGGTCAGGTAAAATGGAGAGCGGGAAGACCATGGGTGGTAGGGACCAGATCAAGTCTGCAGAGGTAAAAGGGGAGTGGAAATGGCCCCTGTTACATTTGTCAGAGGCTTGGAGTGAACCAGCTGCCCCCCTCTTTCCGCCGGGTGCCACAGCCTGTTAATGTCAGCGCTTCAGGAAGGATGAGGGACCCCTGACTCGTAATTTCCTTTCTGCCAGCCACTTCCCCATCTGGGAGGTGAAGACAGCCCCCACTGCCCTGCAGGGCCAGGAAAAGGTTGTGTGTGTGTGTGTGTGTGTGTGTGTGTGTGTGTGTGTGTGTGTGTGTGTGTGTGTGTGTGTATGTGTGTGTGTGTGTGTCTCTTTTTTTCCCCAAGCCTCCTCTGCTCCTTTCTCAAAAGGTTGGTTGCTTGTCTGGGCAGCCAGAGTCCTGCTCAGAGTCTTTATGTCTGCTGCTCCTTAATTTTAAGACCTTTCGATTTCCTGATCTAAGAGAATTTTACAGACATGGCGTGCATGGCCGGCTGTAATAACCATCTGCGGGATAAATGACCCCTTCTGTCTTGATTTGCAGGTAGTTAAAGCTCTTGCTGAGAGCAAAGGTGAACGAGTTGGGGCTGAGGGAAGGGGGTTTGCTTTTGCCAGTGACCTGCAGGC
Organism: Suncus etruscus; assembly: GCF_024139225.1. NCBI lineage: Eukaryota > Metazoa > Chordata > Mammalia > Eulipotyphla > Soricidae > Suncus > Suncus etruscus. The sequence goes on from NC_064862.1 coordinate 26,975,261, forward strand.
TGTCTCACTCTTGGGGGCTTCAATTTGTCAGTGGCAGAACATGACCAACAGTGTTTATTTAACTCCTTTGGTGTGGGGAGCTGCTTAAGCAAAAATATTTGGTGTCACTAATGTTTCCTGAACTCAGCTGTTGAGCCTTTCCCCCACTGAGCACCCCAGTTTCCCCCAAATTTCCCCCCAGGAAGCTACTTCCCATCCGCTACCTCTGCATGCGTTGGGCTTTTTTTGGGTAAGAGCAAAGGCATCCTCTCCCCTGACCCTATGGGAGCCAAGGCTGACCAATCAGAGAGCTTCATTTTTTGGACTGCAGGAACTGGCTAAGAAGTAGGCATGTGATTCAGTCAGAACCAATGCGGTGCACTGATTTTTTTTTCCCCTAATGCTTTTGGGAAAAGCAACTTGTTCTTTTGTGCTAAATTTGAACCTGGAAAAATATGGCGGCTACTAACAAGCTATTTTGTGAATCTGAGAACAGAAAGCCATGAGAATTCTAGTGTTATGTGTATACCTAGATCCAACAATGCCTGAAGTCCACTTCATTCTCTAGACTTTCCAATTGTGCATATCATGAAGTTCCTCTTTTGCTGCTCTGTCTGGACTTGGATTAGTGACTATTTGGGATCTAAAGTGTCCTGCCTGGTACAGCTCATGCCTCACATATGTAAGGCCCTGGATACTATCCCTGGTACAATACACAAAAAATGTCCTTCCACAACCCTGGTGGTGGGAATGGCTCTGATTCATTATCACTATGTACCTTAATATTACTGTGAAAGATTTGTTATTCACTTTTTGGCCACAATAAAAATTATTTAAAAATATGTCCTTTCAGGCATGCCATTTTGAGAGTGCTGGATCACGGGGGTCCGTTTGAGGACAGGGGACTGCCTCTATGCCTACCCCCACCCATACTTCCATACTTTTAGAAGCTCCAGCAGCCATGTACATGATCCACAGCCTCTGCCAGGCCAGCCCATGGGCTCAGCTACATGGATCCTCAAAGTTCTGGACTCCACCACCATGTATGTGGCAGCTTGGCACCTCCATGTTTTTCCATAAAGGCATCCTCGTAGATGTGAAATTATCATAGAACCCACCTCTATTTAATAAACAAAACCAACAACAGAAGGCTTACCTAGCAACAAACAAGCTTGGTAAACCTTCAGACAATGACATAATGACCTCACTATGAAATATGATAATTTTTATAATTTTTAATGAAGTTGATTTTAATGATTCCATTACTATTGAGCTGTCATAAGCAATGCTAGCTAAATTATTTGTACCTGCCAAGGGACAGACATGGGGGAGGGTGGGAAAATGGAGACAATGGTGGAGGGAATGTTACCCCAGTAGTAAGATTGGTGTTGGAATACTAAATGCCAGAAATAACTGTATTATGAGTAACTTTGCCAGTTATGGTGTTTAAATAAAGAAATTATTGAAAATAAAAACATCTGCTTGGGTATAAATAGATACAAAAGACCCCACACAGTTGCCACAGTTGTTATTATCTGACTTTCTGACCCTAGTCAGTCTAGTGGATGTCAAGGGCAACCGCCTACTTTATTGACAAGTGGCCATGTTCATTGTTGTCACTTATACACAGTCCGAATACAGTCAATTGCTGTGATGTTGTCATAGCAGAGCTGTTTGTGACAGAGATGAAATAACTCCCAAAGCCTAAAATATTTATGAACTCATTTTTTGCAGAAAAAATTGGTCAATCTTTTTTTGTCTTCCTTCCTTCCTTCTTTCCTTTCTTCCTTCCTTCTTTCCTTCCTTCCTTCTTTCTTTCTTTTTCTTCCTTCTTTCCTTCCTTCCTTCCTCTTTCTTTCTTTCTTTCTTTCTTTCTCTCTTTCTTTCTCTCTTTCTTTCTCTCTCTCTTTCTCTCTCTCTTTCTTTATCTCTCTTTCTTTCTCTCTCTTTCTTTCTCTCTCTCTTTCTTTCTCTCTCTCTCTCTTTCTCTCTCTCTTTCTTTCTTTCTTTCTTTCTTTCTTTCTTTCTTTCTTTCTTTCTTTCCTTCTTTCCTTCCTCTTTCTTTCTTTCTTTCTTCTTCTTTCTTCTTCTTTCTTTCTTTCTTTCTTTCTTCTTTCTTTCTTTCTTTCTTTCTTTCTTTCTTTCTTTCTTTCTTTCTTTCTTTCTTTCTTTCTTTCTTTCTTTTGTGAGAGGAATTTGAGATCCAAAGACATTATAGATCTGCCCAGGGACACACAACCAGGACTAAAATCATTCTGAGACTCAGTTTCTACATCTATCAAATGGAATACAAGGGCTGGAAAGATGGTACAAAGGTTAAGGCATATAGCTGAGCCCACAATACTGGTTCAAATCCTGCCTCCCTCCCAAGTCCTGCTAGGCCTATAAGAATCCTAAGAACAGAGCCAGGAATGGCCCCTGAGCACTGTTCACTATGGCCAAAAACAAGATGTAATATCACCTTATGATACATGGTGACCATTAAATCAAGCAAGATCAGGAAGAATGATTCATCTGGGGTAGAGAATTATTCAATGGAGCCCTTCCTTAGTATCTGGGATGCTTGATGTTTGGTTCAATGTCCAGTTTCTTAAACCAAATTGGCTCACAGAACATTCAATTTGGTAATGTTGGGAGTTCAAAAAAATTAAATGATACTCAAAGGTTTCGGAACATGCAAAAATAAAAAAATTAATTAAAAATCAACATTATAATGAGCCTTTTGCAACACTCACCCAGCTTGCCTTTCCCTGGCAAATGGGTCCTGAGTTAGAAAAAGTTTATGTTTGGTAGAAAACATTTTAAAAAGTTAAGTTTGGGGGCCAGAGAGGTGGTGTAAGCTGTAAGGCGTTTGCCTTGCACATGCTAACCTAGGAAGGATTGCAATTCAATCCCTTGGCATCCCATATGGTCCCCCAAACCAGGAGTAACCTCTGAGAGTAACCGGGTGTGCCCCCCCCAAAAAAAGTTAAGTTTGATGAGGTCTTGAGAGGGAATGTTTTTTTTTTTTGTCAGTGCTCAACTATGTTCTGCAACTATGAACCAGGAAACTATGACCTCGTAGACAGGTCCAGTGTCAGATGCTGAGATCTTGGGCTGAGTCAGGCAGGTTAGACTCTGGAGCTGACCCTGGGGCAGAGGGAACATCACTTAATCCCTCCTGGTCTCAGTTTCCCTATCTGAAACTGGAGAGATTCATGTCTGCTCTTTGCACTTCCTTAGGTCTTTAATGAGCAAAGGGAGTGTGAAATTCCACAAACGGTGTCCCAGAGCCTTTACTGTACTTTTCTTTAACAATGGGAACAGGCTCAAAGGTGGAATGTGAGCCCTTAAGAACTCTCTCTCTCTCTCTCTCTCTCTCTCTCTCTCTCTCTCTCTCTCTCTCTCTCTCTCTCTCTCTCTCACACACACACACACACACACACACACACACACACACACACACACCAGCTCCTAAGGTCACATAGAATGTGAAGCACAAAGTTTTCTGCACCTGTCTTCCCAAGTCCCCTCTGCTTTGGGACTGTGTGTCCCCTTTGCTCCCCAGCCAGGGGCTGAGAGTCTGAAAATTCCTTCTGTGCCCCTGCTTGCTCCGAAAGCTCCTGGCAGTGGCCTGGGCTGGTGCCCTCCTCTCACCTCCAGTCCTTCCTGTGCTAAAGAACTTTCTCCTTCTGAATTTAGGGTCTGTGATGGCAGCATCTCTGGCCAGAGTCTCAGTCTTCACCAAGTGCTTGTGACAAAGAGACTTGTGACTTTGCTGTGACCAGCTGTTTGGGATGCTTTACTAAGGTGAGAGTACTGGGGGACACCTCAGTTTCTAGGGCCACTTTGCCAAGTGTTGCTTTTCTGCCTTGGTTCCTGTCACTCATTGCTCCTCTAGCTTTGAGTTTTTGTTTGTTTTTGGGCCACACCCAGCAGCACTCGGATTTTTCCTGGATCTGTGCTCAAAAATTACCCTTGGCAGGCTTGGAGAACCATATGGGATGCCGAGGTTTGAACCCTGGTCAGCCAGGTGCAAGGCAAATGCAAAAACCAGCTGTACTGTTGCTCCGGCCCTATTTTCATTTTTGTTTTTAACAACCTTCTCCAAGAAGCCCTCCAAAATAGCCACTTTGTTCTTTCTGTTTTTTTAGGGGGGGGGCACACTAGGCTGTGCTCAGGGGTTCTTCCTGGCTCTATGCTCAGAAATCACTCCTGGCAGGCTCAGGGGACCATATGGGATGCTGGGGATCGAACCCAGGTTTGTTCTGGGTCGGTGATGTGCAAGGTAAATGCCCTACCAATGTGCTATCTCTCTGGCCTCCCTTCAGTTTTTGTTTTGTTTAAACTCATCCTGACTTGCTGTTTGCTTCTTTCCACACACATAACCTAGATGGTAGTGGTGCCTGTTTGGGGAATTATTTGAGAACTCGAGGCAGGCAGATTTGAGGGGAAGGAGGAACAACAAGAAGGGGCAGCACTCTGTGCCTGGATATTTTACCCACTATCACCCAATGTCAATGCCAAGCACACAGTAGGTGCTCCTAGCCCAGTGACGAAATGAAGCCTTGTGTGGGGCAGTGGGTAAACCAAGGCCTCTGGGGCATGAGGAACCCATAGATCCTTCCACAGAGGGTAACTTCTCTAGTTCCAGCCCACACTCTGGTCCTGCAGCCACAGGGCTCCCCTTGGATTTGTACAGCTAACTGGGGAGGTTGTTGGTGGGATGTGTCCTGGTGAAGGACATTATATGACTGAAACTCAATCAGGAACAACTTTGCAATTGCAAAAAAAAAAAACAAAAAACAAACCTGTATTATGAACAACTTTGCATTGTTTATATAAAGATGTTTAAATAAAATAATTAATTCAATAAAATTGTATAGCTAATGCCACAGCACCCAGACTTTTCTGGACAAACAGCCAGCCCCTGCCCCAACAGCTCTGTCCTAAGGCAGGACCCTTTGTTTATGATAATAAAGCTGTCACCATGGCAACGCACTGTGATGTCATGGGCGTGTGAGGTCATAAATCCTTCCCTGGCAAGAAAGGGACTAAGCCCACATAAAGCCAGCACCACCCCTCTGTTCCACTCCTGCCTGCCCCTGACTTGCTAGCTGCGGTCTTCCACCAACCACTTAGTTTCTCCCACCCTACCCCACCCTGGCCTGATTTTTCCCTCTAACTCCTTTCTCATTCCCCCCTCAAAAGGCACATTAAAATAAATAGAGTTTTGAAAGGCTCCAAGTGGAAAGATCTGACCCAGGAATTTCCTGTTGGCGGTGGTTCAACAGAGAGCCCAGATGCCAGGGCTCGTGTGTGTGTACCAAGTGAGAAATGTCTGTCCCCACCCATGGGAGCAAACTCACCAGGGGGTGCCAACAAAGTCTTTCAAGACTCCCCTCTAGGGCTCAACTCAGGCCTCCCTTTCTCTTTCTGTCTTTCTCTCTCTCCCATCTCTGACTTTCTTCTGGCTCATCTCAATCTGTCCATCTCTCATTCCTAATTTGTTGTCTTCCATCCTGGGGTGTGTGTGTGTGTGTGTATGTGTGTGTGTGTGTGTGTGTGTGTGTGTGTGTGTGTGTGTGTGTGTGTGTATTCTCTGCTTTCTTAGTGCTTCTTTCTTTTGTTTCTGTCTTTCCCAGCCTTGGTCTCTCTCTCTCTCTCTTTCTCTCTCTCTCTCTCTCTCTCTCTCTCTCTCTCTCTCTCTCTCTCTCTCTCTCACACACACACACACATACACACACACACACACACACACACTTTTCTCTCTTCCTTCCCTGTGCTCATGTTACTGAAACAAATCACTGTTTCTGACATGCACATCTGAAGGGCAGGCCGGCTGCCCAGGCTGTGATCTGCAAACCAAGTGGGGGCACATCCCTGCTGCCAAGCTAGGGGATCCTGGAGGCAAGTAGGGCACAGAGGCAGGACACTGGCAGCCACTCATGGAACACATTAACCTTGAGATTCAAGAGAGGACCCCATGTCGCCAGGGAGTGGTCGCTTACTGTCCATGATTGGAGGCTACAGTTTTCATAGCCTTGGCCCTGGCCCCCACCCCATTCATATCTGCTGAGATGATGTTCTCTCAACAGGAAGTGGTCAAGAGGGATGCCCCCCTCTCCACTCTTGGGCTCCCCCAGGACCCCAGGTTCCTGACAGTGCCTCTGGGAAAGGCGCCAGTCCCTATGTTTTGCCAAAGCTTGCTTTTCCTCTGACATTGTGCTGGGCAGTTTTTGCTTTGTTTGCTGAGGGTTGCACCATGCGCCCTAAGCAATTCTCCACTAGATGCCAACAGTACGGCCCCCTTTTTCTCCCCATGGAGATAAGCAGAAGAAAGAATAAGATGAGGATGAAGAAGAAAGGAAGAAGAGGACAAAGAAAAAGGAAGAAGGGAAGGAAGAAGAGGAAGAGAAAGAAAAAATAAAAGGAAGACAGTGGAGGAGAAGGAGGAAGAAGAGGAGAGAAGGAGAAGAAAAAGAAGAAAGAAGGAAAAGAATAAGGAGAAGAAAGAGAAGAAAAAGCAGGAGGAGGAAGTGAATAAGAAAAGAATTAGAAGAAAGAAAAAAAGAAGAGGAGAAAGAGAAGGAAAGGAGAAGATAAAGAAGGAAAAGAAAGGAAAATAATGAGGAGAAAGAGAAGAAAAAGCAGGAGGAGGGATGAAGAAGAAAAGAATAATTAGAAGAAAGAGGAAGAAAAGAGAAAGAAGGAAAGGAAAAGAAAGAAAGGAAAGAAAGGAAAGAAAGAAGGAAGGAAGGAAAAAAGAAAGAAAAAGAAGAAAGAAAGGAAGGAAGGAAGGAAGAAAAAAGAAAGGAAAAGAAGAAAGAAAGGAAGGAAGGAAGAAAAAGAAAGAAAGAAAGAAAGAAAGAAAGAAAGAAAGAAAGAAAGAAAGAAGAAAGAAAGAAAGAAAGAAAGAGAAAGAAAGAAAAAGAAAGAAAGAAGAAAGAAAGAAAGAAAGAAAGAAAGAAAGAAAGAAAGAAAGAAAGAAAGAAAGAAAGAAAGAAAGAAAGAAAGAAAGAAAGAGAGAGAGAGAAAGAAAGAAAGAAAAGAAAGAAAGAAAGAAAGAAAGAAAGAAAGAAAGAAAGAAAGAAAGAAAGAAAGAAAGAAAGAAAGAAAGAAAGAAAGAAAGAAAGAAAGAAAGAAAGAAAGAAAGAAAGAAAGAAAGAAGAGGAAAAGCAAGAAGAGATTTTCAGATGTGACCAACCCTATCACGTAAACTATATGGTTGTGTGTGGTGGTGGTGGAGGGGAACCTCTAATCAAAACCACCTCTACTACTTTTCCATGTATCCTGCTGTAATTCTCACTCACTCTCACCCTTGCTAAAATTCCATGGCTTATGGTTATTACTAGTGTTAACATTACTATCACCGTGACCACCATCCCTGCAAGGCCCAACAAGTAGGCAAAGGGCTTAGTGTTTTCTACATATGCCAACCATTTTCCAGGCCCCCATTTCATGGACTGTCTGGAGGTTCATTATGACAAAGTAGTGCTAAGTCAGTTGACATTACCATTATTAGGACATGTGGGTTGAGCCCCGTCCACTCAAAGATATCCTTGCAAGTTTCTGGTTCTTTTCATCTGATGGTCTTGCTCCCATCTGTCCTCATCTCTCCATCTGGCATCTTCCTCTTTAATCATCCCCACCTCCTAAGATGTGGTTCTGTTCTGCTTCCCCACAGGAACAATCCTGGGACCTACCTTCTGGAACCCCAGGCTCTATTTCAATGTTCAGGTGGTCCTGGAGTGACAGTGAAGGCTGACTCACCTCTGTGTCCCTGATGGCAGACACAAAGGCTCTGATGGGAGAAGGTTACATGGTTGGGTGGGAAGCCCACCATGAGGGCAGCGAGAAGCAGGGAGAGGGTCTGTCTGCTGCCCACCCAGTCCCAAAACCCTTCACCCCTTCCACTACACATGGCCCTTAGGAGCCACTGATACCCACATGACCATGGCCAATAAATGAAGCCACGCCCCCATCCTCAATCAATGGTTCCTGAATGGGCACAAGACTGGACTGTTTCTTTTTTTTTTTAATAATATCTTTATTTAAACACCATGATTAAAAGCATGTTTGTAGTTGGGTTTTAGTTATAAAAAAGAACACCCCATCACCAGTGCAACCTTCCCACCACCAATGCCCCCATCTTCCTCCTCCTCCATCCCCTGCCTGTCTTCGAGACAGGCATTCTATTTTTCCCACTCACTGCCACTGTCATGATAGTTGTTAGCATAGTTATTTCTCTAACTGCACTCACCACTCTTTGTGGTGAGCTTCATATCGTCATTCTAGCCCTCATCTCTATGATCTCTGGGAATTATTACAATAATGTCTTTTATTCTTCTTAAATTCCATAGATGAGTGAGACTATCCTCTCTCCCTCTGACTTATTTCACTCAGCATAATAGTTTCCATGCCCATCTATGTATAGGCAAATTTTATGCTTTCATTTTTCCTGACAGTTGCATAGTATTCCATTGTGTAGATGTACCACAGTTTCTTTAGCCACTCATCTGTTGTCGGGCATCTGGGTTGTTTCCAGATTCTTACTGTTGTAAATCACACTTCACCGAGCATAGGCATACAGAAGGCATTTATTATATTGCATTTTTGTGTTCCTAGGGTATATCCCTAGGAGTGGTATAGCTGGAACATATGGGAACTCAATTTTCAGTTGTTTTTTAGAAATCTCCATATTAGTTAAGACTTGACTGTTTCGATGAGAATTTTGGAACAATGTAGCACCAACAGATGGGTCATTCTTGGCAGCTCCAAGGGGTTTATCTGAGAGCAGAGTTGGGGGCGGCACCCCTAAGGTGCTTGAGATCCCCACTCCAGTGTTTCCACCTGGAGCAAGATTTGTAATCCTTAATGTCCCTCCTGACTGCCCAGCAGTGCCCTCTGCTCAGTGGGGGTGCTCACTCTTTCAGGGGGTACCCTGCAAAGTGGCCTTCTCCGGGAGCCCTTCATCCTGATGACAGAAGAAAGAGTAACTAGATTGATGGAGAGTGAAGGGGGCGGTGAGGATGGGCTCTCCCAAGCACAGCAATTCAGGTTGATGAAGAAACCAAAAAACCCAGGGGTTTCCAGGGAGCAGGAGAGTTCTGTCACATGCCACTCACTTTGGAAGCTTGTCTAGATGCTCCAGGCCAGCAGGAGATATGCCTACCTCCTTTGAAGCATCGAAACACCCCGGTGTGGAGGGGACCCAAAATCATAGCATCTTCCTGCAAGAAAATAGCTGAGTCTCTGTTGGTCTCTGAGCCCATCATCTCTAGACCAACGCACCAAAAAGCTGGGCCAGGGGGAGGTCCAGAGATCACTTGTGTGTGAGCAGATGCCCCTTCTAGAACAAAGGACAGGCAGGCAGGCAGGCAGACAGACAGACAGACAATAATGCACATATGTAATCTGGCTCGTGGCAAGCTACAATTCACATTGTCCTGCTATAGCAATATGGTTTGGGGGCACATGCTTGGGTCACACACATACATACATACATACATACATACATACATACATACATACACACACACAGTGTTAGCATTGGGAAGCACCACCCCCTCCCCAAATGATCCTGCCACCCCAAATTGGGGGGAGAATGTGGATCCCGATGCTACTACTCTGGGTGTGTTTGTCAAAGACAAGCTGGTTCTTCGTGGTATATCCAAGGTGTCCCGCTTACAGTTGACTGCCCTCCTCCCCCCTAGAACCGAGGGTTCTGGGAAGCACCCCACATCCCAGCTGCTTCCCTACTACTTCCCACCTTCATGCCCAGATGGTGCCCACACAATAATCGCCATATAAAGCCCCCACCCCCCCACCCCAAGGCTGTGAGCCATGGAATAAATTTCAAGCCATGCTATATAAACTGTGTTTTTGGATGTCATTGAGCACTCCTGTGCCAATGACATCACTGTCTCCATGGCAACTAATATAATTAACATGAGAGAAAGTGCAAGGAGAAAGAGAAGGGATGGAGGGAAAACACCAAGTCAACCCCAAACAGAGCAAATTACATGGTGGGATGGGGGAGAGGCGGGGGGGCAGAGGGGGCCCATAAAATGTTTTACTGCCACTTGTTAGAAAGGCCCCGCCATAACTCTGCTCATGGCTGCAGGGAATGAGATCATTTGCGTGCTGTATCTCTCGCGAAACACAGAACGGGCTTTGTCGACTTGGGTTTATGGAGTTGAAACAGCGGCGCCTGCCCGGGTAGGGTGGGAAGACGCCTCTGCCGCCTGCTTCAAGGCTCTAACAGGCCACTGTGTCCTGCACTCGGGGACCAGTCTTATGCTGCTGTGGACTGGACCTTCTGGCACTCTCAGGTCATCCATTCCAAATGGTGTAGACACATGGCAATATCCTGAAGCAGACCCGTGGATGAATGAAGCCACTTTCCCCTTTGGGGGCTCTGGGCAGTGGCCTGGATGCCGACACATATGCCAGCAGGGCCCCTGAGCTTCCATCCTGTCCACAGAGCCATTGCCAGGCTGAGCGAGGAAGGTATCCCTGAACCCCAGCCCTGTGTCCTCTCTGCCTGTTCAGGAGGGTCTTGGGCTATGGATGGGGCAAGCCAGTGGATAAAGTTGCACCATCCAGCCTGGGGCCGCCTCAAGATGGGGTTGGTTGGGCCTCAGGAGTACCCCCATCCAGGACTTGTAAGTATCCAGTAGCCCATGGAATTGTGGGGCTCCCAGAGAGTCAGAGGGAGAGAGAGTGGCATATTAGAAGCCATCCTGGCTGTGTAACTTGTGGGATTTGGTACAAACGAGACTGTGGTGCCCTAGTACAAAAGGGGACTAGGGAGAGACCATTGAATAGACTAACAGTTTCTCCTCTTCTCTGTCTGCCTGTCTTTTTCCCTCTGTGTCTCTCTCTGTCTCTGTCTCTCTCTGACTCTGTCTCTGTCTGTCTGTCTGTCTGTCTGTCTGTCTGTCTGTCTCTCTCTCTCTCTCATTGTGTCTTCATCTGCAGGGTCTATATGGCTGAGAAGTACAAATGCTCCCATGTTTAAGCCTTGCCCTGGCCCACTCCACTCCCCTGAGTCAAGGAAGGAACTTTTTTTTCCCTGGAGGTCCACTACCCAATGCCCACTGTCCCCCTCAAGTATTGAAATGCCCTTGGAAGTGTCAGGATTGGGGATGGGCCATGGCTACCTGAATTATCTACAGAAAGCATCATGGTTCTGCTGGTCTGGGGATACCAAGGGCTGTCACCTTCTCCCTGTCCTGAGATATTCTAGGGCACATACCTGGACTACCCAACTCTTTCCTAAAATGTCTGTCACTTCCTACTCAACCCCCACACAGAGGGTGGCAGTGGACCCTGGGAAAAGCTAGGGAGTGGGCATCCAGGGGAGCCAGTCTCATGAGCACTGTCCCACAGATCCAGTGTGGGAATCTGTGATGATCTCTGTCTCCTCTTCATGCCCCTCATGCCCCCCTCTCCCTACCCCAAGCTGTGGGTGTGATCAAGTGTGATTTCACCTAAGGGTTGCTAAGATGGCAGCAAAGTCAGATGCCAGGAAGGACAATAACTGCTCAATAAAGCGGCCTGATATTGAGGGGTCATGCAACAGGGTCAGTCCAATAGAGAGGGGTCCCCTTTAGGTGGTGACACCCTTCCTGGCAGAGCCCCTCTTCCCCCAGAGATGCTGATGCCCATGCATTCCATCTCCCAGGGTGGAACCCCAACATCTATACCAGTCTCTCTCTCTCTGCAATAATTTCTTTTTTTGGAATGTTTTTAGGGAGATTTTGGGCCACACCCAAAGATGCTCAGGTGTCACTCCTAGATATGGACTCAGAAATCGCTCCTGGCTTGGGGGACCATATGGGATGCCAGGGAATTGAACCACGGTCCATCCTAGGTCAGCCACATGCAAGGCAAGCGCCCTACTGCTGCACCATCTCTCCGACCCCTCTCCCTGCAATAATTTCTGTGGCCTTGCAAGATTGAGTCCAAACTCTTAATTCCTTTTGGAAGCTCCTGGGCTGCCCAATGCCGGAGAACCCATCCCCTGTGCAGGGAACAACACAAGAGCTGCTGTGAGGGGCATATTTTGTGCCAAGTATGCTAACATTGGCTGCTGTCAACATCAACTGTAGAGAATTACAGCTGAGCCATGAGCAACAGGATGGTCACACTCACGACAGCAAGGTCCCTCCTAATATCCCAAAGATTTCCCATCTTTAACCCCAGTGGGCTTCCAGGCTGGTAGGGAAATTCATGTTCCCAGGCAAGAGAAACTCCACCTACCATGCTCTCACCATACTCGCTTGCTCAGGCCTGGCTTGGCCTGGCCTGGCAGGGCAGTGGAAAGGAACCAAAACAATGCCCTGCCCACATTCCACACTCAGAGCCCAGAGGTTGGCAGGCTCCCTGCTTGGGGCTGCCCAAAGCAGCCCACTTCCCTGGCGCTCCCCTGGAAAGCACTTTGTGCAATTATACAGCCCCAGAGGAATGGAAGGAATGACTGCCATTTACATTCACTGGGGTTCCCAGAGGCCCCTGACCATGTGACTCTATTTCCCTGCCCCTCTCCGGGTAGTGGGGATGGGGGGATGTTTACAGAATTTGTTTCCTTAGCATCCAAGAGAGCAATGAAACTGGCCACATATGCATGCGCGCGCGCGCGCGCGCACACACACACACACACACACACACACACACACACACAGTTTCTGCAGTTCCCTGAACCCATGTGTCTCTACCATGCCCTGGGTCAGATCAATAGCCACTGGTTGCCATGTACATGGGGTGGAGAGGCTCTAAAAATGGGAAACCAAGCAAACAGAAGAATGACTGTAAAGGGTCAGTAAGCAACACATATAGAGAAGGTTCTATTCAGGCTGCCTAGATTCCTCATGGTCACATGGCAGCATCTCATCTGGGCATCATGTCATGCTATGTCACCATGCATCCAGTCATTGGTGAGATGGGAGGGGACGAAACCACCCACCCTGGGATGTGTCTGCAACATGCTGAGCACATGATTACTCATGTTGGCACGTTGGCCCAAAGTGCTCTTTTCTCCCGCTTGGTCCTCATCATTCCCCAACATTTGCAAAGACCCTTGCATGCCTGTGATGGAGAGTTGGAAAGGGGCATCCCCTACCCTGGTCCCAAACCCTGCTTGCTGGGACAGATGTTTAGAAAAAGTGCAATGCATTCTACTAAATGTCACTCTGAATAAGCAGGCTTGGGACAGTTTTGGGGAAGGATGGAGTGAAAGGAGGAAAGAGAAAACCCAGAGTATTCTGAGTCAAGGTTTGGGGGCTAGGGGAAAAGTAGAAAGTGCCCCCCATCTTCCCCCATTTTTCCCCTTGTTTTAGCCATCACACCAAGATCTGTTCATTCGGAGACCAGGTGCTCCATCACGTTTCATAGCTCAAACCTACCTCTTCTTCCAGCGCCTAGAGCCCAGATAATGTTCGTCTATTAAAATCAGATTCCCACATCTTCATTCCTCACAAAAAAAAAAAAAAATCACTCAATTCTCACAAAGTCCTAAATGGTCCCAGAGCTCTAAAGGGTCAGAAAGCATCTTTTTCTTTTATCTTAAAAAAATTCTCATCTCTCAGCATAGAAGGGAGATAATTTTCAGATAGGATGATTTTTTTAATCAAAAGGAAATTAAAGTACAGGGGGGTGTGCATTTCTTATGGGGAGAGAGGGAGCCTTAGTGCCTTGCCTGTCTTAAAATAGCCCTGACAGTGAGCAGTATTTGCATTATGCTTTGGGTCAGTCAGCTGCTCTGGGGACTCAGGCCCAGCCCTGCCTGGGAAAGGGAGCGAGGGGCTGAGTTTTTAGATTTACTGCATTAATGCTTCTCCAGTTTCTCTAGAGTAGCCACTGGAGAGAGGCTTGGCTGTGGATGTAGTGTGCAGGGGGTTGGGGGGAGGAAGAAAAAAAAAAGAAAGCAAGAAAGAAACACATGCAGAAAGGCAGTATCAATAACTAAATATAACTCACATCTGAAGCGCTTTTCACTGCACCCAGAGTGCTTTCCAAATATATTATCTCATTAAATCCTTCCAGAAGCAGAGGGAGGTGGGGGTCCTCTGTATAGGGGTGTCTCTTCCCAGCTGCACCTGTGATTTTTTTTCTAGTGGGGCTTCAATAGTAGAGCTACCCAAGGGGGGTGGTGGAGAGAGGACTGGAGGGGGTGTGTGGAGGGTGAGAAACTGCAGAGAATGGTTAAGGCCCAGGCAGCTGCTGTAACAATCTGGCCCCTTCTCTCCCAGTTACCCATGACTTAACACCACAGACATTGATTTCTCCCTCTGTGCAATCCTAGATGGGTGTGTCTGGTTGGTAGGAGCCTTTGGGAAGCTCAGTTTCTTGGAGTTTATGACTCAGTTCACCTCTCAGCCTCAGCATTTACAGTATGTAGCCCATAGGTGGGTTGGGGTTTTAGGAGTCAGGCTTGGAAAAGCGCTCTCATAGGTTTAGCCGGCGTTCATTGGACGGGTAAGGTCACGTGACAGTGTCTACCTGCAAAGGACTCTGGGAAATGTAGTTCTGACACTGTATCAGGAGGAAGAGGGCGGGATAAGGACCCAGCCGGTCTCTTGCAAGGAGACTCTCTGCTATCGCTTCCTGCTGAAAGCAAGGCAGCTCCAGTATTTTTTTTAACGTTTAGAATTTTATTTTTTATTAATATTATTATTTTTTGTAATATAATTGAATTTATTATTAAGTCATTCAGGGCTAAGTCTCATTAACAGCTGAAGATAGAATGTCTCTTTTTTCTTATTTTCTTTTTTAAAAATAATATTTTTATTTAAGCACCATGATTACAAACATGTTTGTAGTTGGGTTTCACTTGATCGACTTTCTATATATATTTATACTATATAGTAGATATATAGACAGACAGACAGACAGACGGCAGACTGTATTTCTTTGCAAGGTGTAGTTTGAGAAAAAGACCCCATGCCTTAAGATGAAGTGGGTTTATCGCACAAGGCTGCTGCTCTGGACCATTAAAGAAAATTATAAAACAAACAAACAAACATCCATTCCTGGGCTACATCCTGGGGATTCTGAATCTGAAACCCCAGAGTCTGCTATATGTACCATCAGGTACGTGCTAAGCTTCTTCCCTTGCTTTGGTGGTAAATGAGACAGAGGGATGGAAGAGGGGGGCGGTGAGGACAGATGGTCATGGTGGAGAAAAGATAAGGAATAGCAAGCAAAGCTGGAGAGGATGCAGTGACCCCTTCATCATTGTGCAACCCTTTATGCATAAATCCCAGGATCCAGCAATTCCACCCCAAGTGTCTGTTCTCGGGCCTCCTTCACACACCCACAGCACCATAGACATATGTCACCACACATCATTGCTATGATGGACCAATTTGGAAGAGAGTAGAATATCCATCATGGGTAGCAGAGATGGGACCACACAGGTAAGACAATGAGATATATTAGACGTTGTGGAAGCAAGGGCTTCATAGCTACAGACAAGAGTACATCTGTAATGTCCCATTTGGCTGAGCAACAGAAGCAAGAAGAAAAAAGAATTTATGAGTCTGAATTCATTTATATCAAGTTTAGGATTTGGCAAAACAAAACCGTTTAGGGTGTGAAATGAATGTGGCAAAAAAATTAAAAATAAGTAAGAGACAGGTGGTGGATTCTTCTAGAAGAGACACTCAGAGTCTGTTGGGGTGCTGGCTATACCTTCTTTCTTTTTGGGGGAGTGAGTTGGTTTTTGGTTCACACCTGGCAGTACTCATAGGTTACTGGCAGGTTCAGGAATCATATGAGATGTCAGGAATGGAACCAGGGTCTACCATATACAAGGCAAATGTCCTACCCATTGTACCCTATTTCTTGGCTTAGTGGATGATACATAAGTATTCCACCTATAATTATTCTTACCTCAACCTCCCTACTTTGCCTTCTTTTTAATAATATCTTTATTTAAGAACCATGATTACAAACATGTTTGTAGTTGGGTTTCAGTTATTAAAAAAGAACACCCCCCGGAGAGATAGCACAGCGGTGTTTGCCTTGCAAGCAGCCGATCCAGGACCAAAGGTGGTTGGTTCGAATCCTGGTGTCCCATATGGTCCCCCATGCCTGCCAGGAGCTATTTCTGAGCAGACAGCCAGGAGTAACCCCTGAGCACTGCAGGGTGTGGCCCCCCCCAAAAGAAAGAACACCCCCTTCACCATGTAACCTTCCCACCATCAATGCCCCCCCCATCTCCCTTCTTCCCACCCCCACTGCCTGTCTTTGAGACAGGCATTC